>NW_027189730.1:0-102471 GCF_040958095.1 Procambarus clarkii
ACGACTGGCAACAAGCCAGAGGGACGCCTGGCAACAAGAAAGAAGGACGCCTGGCAACAAGCCAGAAGGACACCTGGCAACAAGCCAGAGGGACGCCTGGCAACAAGCCAGCAGGGCACCTGGCAACAAGCCAGAAGGACGCCTGGCAACAAGCCAGAGGGACACCTGGCAACAAGAAAGAAGGACGCCTGGCAACAAGCCAGAAGGGCGCCTGGCAACAAGCCAGAAGGACGCCTGGCAACAAGCCAGAAGGACGCCTGGCAACAAGCCAGAAGGACGCCTGGCAACACGCCAAAAGGACGCCTGGCAACAAGCCAGAAGGGCGCCTGGCAACACGCCAGAAGGACGCCTGGCAACAAGCCAGAAGGACGCCTGGCAACAAGCCAGAAGGACGCCTGGCAACAAGCCAGAAGGACGCCTGGCAACAAGCCAGAGGGACGCCTGGCAACAAGCCAGAGGGACGCCTGGCAACAGGCCAGAGGGACGCCTGGCAACAAGCCAGCAGGACGCCTGGCAACAAGCCAGAAGAACGCCTGACAACAAGCCAGATGGACGCCTAGCAACAAGCCAGAAGGACGCCTGGCAACAAGCCAGAGGGACGCCTGGCAACAAGCCAGAAGGACCCCTGGCAAGAAGCCAGAAGGACGCCTGGCAACAAGCCAGAAGGACGCCTGGCAACAAGTCAGAAGGACGCCTGGCAACAAGCCAGAGGGACGCCTGGCAACAAGAAAGAAGGACGCCTGGCAACAAGCCAGAAGGACACCTGGCAAACAAGCCAGAGGGACGCCTGGCAACAAGCCAGCAGGGCACCAGGCAACAAGCCAGAAGGACGCCTGGCAATAAGCCAGAGGGACACCTGGCAACAAGCCAGAAGGACGCCTGGCAACAAGCCAGAAGGACACCTGGCAACAAGCCAGAAGGACGCCTGGCAACAAGCCAGAAGGACGCCTGGCAACAAGAAAGAAGGACGCCAGGCAACAAGCCAGAAGGACACCTGGCAACAAGCCAGAGGGACGCCTGGCAACAAGCCAGCAGGGCACCTGGCAACAAGCCAGAGGGACGCCTAACAACAAGCCAGCAGGGCACCTGGCAACAAGCCAGAAGGACGCCTGGCAACAAGCCAGAAGGACGCCTGGCAACAAGCCAGAGGGACGCCTGGCAACAAGCCAGAGGGACGCCTGGCAACAAGCCAGAAGGACGCCTGGCAACAAGCCAGAAGGGCGCCTGGCAGCAAGCCAGAAGGACGCCTGGCAACAAGCCAGAAGGACGCCTGGCAACAAGCCAGAAGGACGCCTGGCAACAAGCCAGAAGGACGCCTGGCAACAAGCCAGAGGGACGCCTGGCAACAGGCCAGAGGGACGCCTGGCAACAAGCCAGCAAGACGCCTGGCAACAAGCCAGCAAGACGCCTGGCAACAAGACAGAAGGACGCCTGGCAACAAGACAGAGGGACGCCTGGCAACAAGCCAGAAGGACGCCTGGCAACAAGCCAGAAGGGCGCCTGGCAGCAAGCCAAAAGGACGCCTGGCAACAAGCCAGAAGCACGCCTGGCAACAAGCCAGAAGGACGCCTGGCAACAAGCCAGAAGGACGCCTGGCAACAAGCCAGAAGGGCGCCTGGCAACACGCCAGAAGGACGCCTGGCAACAAGCCAGAAGGACGCCTGGCAACAAGCCAGAAGGACGCCTGGCAACAAGCCAGAAGGACGCCTGGCAACAAGCCAGAGGGACGCCTGGCAACAAGCCAGAGGGACGCCTGGCAACAAGTCAGAAGGACGCCTGGCAACAAGCCAGAGGGACGCCTGGCAACAAGCCAGCAGGACGCCTGGGAACAAGCCAGTAGGACGCCTGGCAACAAGTCAGCAGGACGCCTGGCAACAAGCCAGAAGGACGCCTGGCAACAAGCCAGAGGGACGCCTGGCAACAGGCCAGAGGGACGCCTGGCAACAAGCTAGCAGGACGCCTGGCAACAAGCCAGAAGGACGCCTGGCAACAAGCCAGAGGGACGCCTGGCAACAAGCGAGCAGGGCACCTGGCAACAAGCCAGAAGGACGCCTGGCAACCAGCCAGAAGGACACCTGGCAACAAGCCAGAGGGACGCCTGGAAACAAGAAAGAAGGACGCCTGGCAACAAGCCAGAAGGACGCCTGGCAACAAGTCAGAAGGACGCCTGGCAACAAGCCAGAAGGACGCCTGGCAACAAGCCAGAAGGACGCCTGGCAACAAGGCAGAAGGACGCCTGGCAACAAGCCAGAGGGACGCCTGGCAACAAGCCAGAAGGTCCCCTGGCAACAAGCCAGAAGGACGCCTGGCAACAAGCCAGAAGGACGCCTGGCAACAAGTCAGAAGGACGCCTGGCAAAAAGCCAGAGGGACGCCTGGCAACAAGAAAGAAGGACGCCTGGCAAACAAGCCAGAAGGACACCTGGCAACAAGCCAGAGGGACGCCTGGCAACAAGCCAGCAGGACGCCTGGGAACAAGCCAGAAGGACGCCTGGCAACAAGCCAGCAGGACGCCTGGCAACAAGCCAGAAGGACGCCAGGCAACAAGCCAGAGGGACGCCTTTCAACAAGCCAGAGGGACGCCTGGCAACAAACCAGCAGGACGCCTGGCAACAAGCCAGAAGGACGCCTGGCAACAAGCCAGAGGGACGCCTGGCACCAAGCCAGCAGGGCACCTGGCAACAAGCCAGAAGGACGCCTGGCAACAAGCCAGATGGACACCTGGCAACAAGCCAGAGGGACGCCTGGCAACAAGAAAGAAGGACGCCTGGCAACAAGCCAGAAGGACGCCCGGCAACAAGCCAGAAGGACGCCTGGCAACAAGCCAGAAGGACGCCTGGCAACAAGCCAGAAGGACGCCTGGCAACAAGCCCGAAGGACGCCTGGCAACAAGCCAGAGGGACGCCTGGCAACAAGCCAGAAGGACCCCTGGCAACAAGCCAGAGGGACGCCTGGCAACAGGCCAGAGGGACGCCTGGCAACAAGCCAGCAGGACGCCAGGCAACAAGCCAGAAGAACGCCTGACAACAAGCCAGATGGACGCCTAGCAACAAGCCAGAAGGACGCCTGGCAACAAGCCAGAGGGACGCCTGGCAACAAGCCAGAAGGACCCCTGGCAACAAGCCAGAAGGACGCCTGGCAACAAGCCAGAAGGACGCCTGGCAACAAGTCAGAAGGACGCCTGGCAACAAGCCAGAGGGACGCCTGGCAACAAGAAAGAAGGACGCCTGGCAACAAGCCAGAAGGACGCCTGGCAACAAGCCAGAGGGACACCTGGCAACAAGCCAGAAGGACGCCTGGCAACAAGCCAGAAGGACACCTGGCAACAAGCCAGAGGGACGCCTGGCAACAAGAAAGAAGGACGCCTGGAAACAAGCCAGAAGGACGCCTGGCAACAAGCCAGAAGGACGCCTGGCAACAAGCCAGAAGGACGCCTGGCAACAAGCCAGAAGGATGCCTGGCAACAAGCCAGCAGGACGCCTGGCAACAAGCCAGAGGGACGCCTGGCAACAAGCCAGAAGGACCCCTGGCAACAAGCCAGAAGGACGCCTGGCAACAAGACAGAAGGACGCCTGGCAACAAGTCAGAAGGACGCCTGGCAACAAGCCAGAGGGACGCCTGGCAACAAGAAAGAAGGACGCCAGGCAACAAGCCAGAAGGACACCTGGCAACAAGCCCGAGGGACGCCTGGCAACAAGCCAGCAGGGCACCTGGCAACAAGCCAGAAGGTCTCCTGGCAACAAGCCAGAAGGACGCCTGGCAACAAGCCAGAGGGACGCCTGGCAACAAGCCAGAGGGACGCCTGGCAACAAGCCAGAAGGACGCCTGGCAACAAGCCAGAAGGACGCCTGGCAACAAGCCAGAAGGACGCCTGGCAACAAGCCAGAAGGACGCCTGGCAACAAGCCAGAAGGACGCCTGGCAACAAGCCAGAGGGACGCCTGGCAACAGGCCAGAGGGACGCCTGGCAACAAGCCAGCAAGACGCCTGGCAACAAGACAGAAGGACGCCTGGCAACAAGACAGAGGGACGCCTGGCAACAAGCCAGAAGGACGCCTGGCAACAAGCCAGAAGGGCGCCTGGCAGCAAGCCAAAAGAACGCCTGGCAACAAGCCAGAAGCACGCCTGGCAACAAGCCAGAAGGACGCCTGGCAACAAGCCAGAAGGACGCCTGGCAACAAGCCAGAAGGGCGCCAGGCAACACGCCAGAAGGACGCCTGGCAACAAGCCAGAACGACGCCTGGCAACAAGCCAGAAGGACGCCTGGCAACAAGCCAGAAGGACGCCTGGCAACAAGCCAGAGGGACGCCTGGCAACAAGCCAGAGAAACGCCTGGCTACAAGTCAGAAGGACGCCTGGCAACAAGCCAGAGGGACGCCTGGCAACAAGCCAGCAGGACGCCTGGGAACAAGCCAGTAGGACGCCTGGCAACAAGTCAGCAGGACGCCTGGCAACAAGCCAGAAGGACGCCTGGCAACAAGCCAGAGGGACGCCTGGCAACAGGCCAGAGGGACGCCTGGCAACAAGCCAGCAGGACGCCTGGCAACAAGCCAGAAGGACGCCTGGCAACAAGCCAGAGGGACGCCTGGCAACAAGCGAGCAGGGCACCTGGCAACAAGCCAGAAGGACGCCTGGCAACCAGCCAGAAGGACACCTGGCAACAAGCCAGAGGGACGCCTGGAAACAAGAAAGAAGGACGCCTGGCAACAAGCCAGAAGGACGCCTGGCAACAAGTCAGAAGGACGCCTGGCAAACAAGCCAGAAGGACACCTGGCAACAAGCCAGAGGGACGCCTGGCAACAAGCCAGCAGGACGCCTGGGAACAAGCCAGAAGGACGCCTGGCAACAAGCCAGCAGGACGCCTGGCAACAAGCCAGAAGGACGCCTGGCAACAAGCCAGAGGGACGCCTGGCAACAAGCCAGAGGGACGCCTGGCAACAAACCAGCAGGACGCCTGGCAACAAGCCAGAAGGACGCCTGGCAACAAGCCAGAGGGACGCCTGGCACCAAGCCAGCAGGGCACCTGGCAACAAGCCAGAAGGACGCCTGGCAACAAGCCAGATGGACACCTGGCAACAAGCCAGAGGGACGCCTGGCAACAAGAAAGAAGGACGCCTGGCAACAAGCCAGAAGGACGCCAGGCAACAAGCCAGAAGGACGCCTGGCAACAAGCCAGAAGGACGCCTGGCAACAAGCCAGAAGGACGCCTGGCAACAAGCCCGAAGGACGCCTGGCAACAAGCCAGAGGGACGCCTGGCAACAAGCCAGAAGGACCCCTGGCAACAAGCCAGAAGGACGCCTGGCAACAAGCCAGAAGGACGCCTGGCAACAAGTCAGAAGGACGACTGGCAACAAGCCAGAGGGACGCCTGGCAACAAGAAAGAAGGACGCCTGGCAACAAGCCAGAAGGACACCTGGCAACAAGCCAGAGGGACGCCTGGCAACAAGCCAGCAGGGCACCTGGCAACAAGCCAGAAGGACGCCTGGCAACAAGCCAGAGGGACACCTGGCAACAAGAAAGAAGGACGCCTGGCAACAAGCCAGAAGGACTCCTGGCAACAAGCCAGAGGGACGCCTGGCAACGAGAAAGAAGGACGCCTGGCCACAAGCCAGGACGCCTGGCAACAAGCCAGAAGGACGCCTGGCAACAAGCCAGAAGGACGCCTGGCAACGAGCCAGAAGGACGCCTGGCAACAAGCCAGAAGGACGCCTGGCAACAAGCCAGAAGGACGCCTGGCAACAAGCCAGAGGGACGCCTGGCAACAAGCCAGAAGGACGCCTGGCAACAAGCCAGAAGGACGCCTGGCAACAAGTCAGAAGGACGCCTAGCAACAAGCCAGAGGGACGCCTGGCAACAAGAAGGACGCCTGGCAACAAGCCAGAAGGACACCTGGCAACAAGCCAGAGGGACGCCTGGCAACAAGCCACCTGGCAACAAGCCAGAAGGACGCCTGGCAACAAGCCAGAAGGACGCCTGGCAACAAGCCAGAAGGACGCCTGGCAACAAGCCAGAGGGACGCCTGGCAACAAGCCAGAGGGACGCCTGGCAACAAACCAGCAGGACGCCTGGCAACAAGCCAGAAGGACGCCTGGCAACAAGCCAGAGGGACGCCTGGCACCAAGCCAGCAGGGCGCCTGGCAACAAGCCAGAAGGACGCCTGGCAACAAGCCAGAAGGACACCTGGCAACAAGCCAGAGGGACGCCTGGCAACAAGCCAGAAGGACGCCTGGCAACAAGCCAGAAGGACGCCTGGCAACAAGCCAGAAGGACGCCTGGCAACAAGCCAGAAGGGCGCCTGGCAGCAAGCCAGAAGGACGCCTGGCAACAAGCCAGAAGGACGCCTGGCAACAAGCCAGAAGGACGCCTGGCAACAAGCCAGAAGGACGCCTGGCAACAAGCCAGAGGGACGCCTGGCAACAGGCCAGAGGGACGCCTGGCAACAAGCCAGCAAGACGCCTGGCAACAAGACAGAGGGACGCCTGGCAACAAACCAGAAGGACGCCTGGCAACAAGCCAGAAGGGCGCCTGGCAGGAAGCCAAAAGGACGCCTGGCAACAGGCCAGAGGGACGCCTGGCAACAAGCCCGCAAGACGCCTGGCAACAAGACAGAAGGACGCCTGGCAACAAGACAGAGGGACGCCTGGCAACAAGCCAGAAGGACGCCTGGCAACAAGCCAGAAGGGCGCCTGGCAGCAAGCCAAAAGAACGCCTGGCAACAAGCCAGAAGCACGCCTGGCAACAAACCAGAAGGACGCCTGGCAACAAGCCAGAAGGACGCCTGGCAACAAGCCAGAAGGGCGCCAGGCAACACGCCAGAAGGACGCCTGGCAACAAGCCAGAACGACGCCTGGCAACAAGCCAGAAGGACGCCTGGCAACAAGCCAGAAGGACGCCTGGCAACAAGCCAGAGGGACGCCTGGCAACAAGCCAGAGAAACGCCTGACAACAAGTCAGAAGGACGCCTGGCAACAAGCCAGAGGGACGCCTGGCAACAAGCCAGCAGGACGCCTGGGAACAAGCCAGTAGGACGCCTGGCAACAAGTCAGCAGGACGCCTGGCAACAAGCCAGAAGGACGCCTGGCAACAAGCCAGAGGGACGCCTGGCAACAGGCCAGAGGGACGCCTGGCAACAAGCCAGCAGGACGCCTGGCAACAAGCCAGAAGGACGCCTGGCAACAAGCCAGAGGGACGCCTGGCAACAAGCGAGCAGGGCACCTGGCAACAAGCCAGAAGGACGCCTGGCAACCAGCCAGAAGGACACCTGGCAACAAGCCAGAGGGACGCCTGGAAACAAGAAAGAAGGACGCCTGGCAACAAGCCAGAAGGACGCCTGGCAACAAGTCAGAAGGACGCCTGGCAAACAAGCCAGAAGGACACCTGGCAACAAGCCAGAGGGACGCCTGGCAACAAGCCAGCAGGACGCCTGGGAACAAGCCAGAAGGACGCCTGGCAACAAGCCAGCAGGACGCCTGGCAACAAGCCAGAAGGACGCCTGGCAACAAGCCAGAGGGACGCCTGGCAACAAGCCAGAGGGACGCCTGGCAACAAACCAGCAGGACGCCTGGCAACAAGCCAGAAGGACGCCTGGCAACAAGCCAGAGGGACGCCTGGCACCAAGCCAGCAGGGCACCTGGCAACAAGCCAGAAGGACGCCTGGCAACAAGCCAGATGGACACCTGGCAACAAGCCAGAGGGACGCCTGGCAACAAGAAAGAAGGACGCCTGGCAACAAGCCAGAAGGACGCCAGGCAACAAGCCAGAAGGACGCCTGGCAACAAGCCAGAAGGACGCCTGGCAACAAGCCAGAAGGACGCCTGGCAACAAGCCCGAAGGACGCCTGGCAACAAGCCAGAGGGACGCCTGGCAACAAGCCAGAAGGACCCCTGGCAACAAGCCAGAAGGACGCCTGGCAACAAGCCAGAAGGACGCCTGGCAACAAGTCAGAAGGACGACTGGCAACAAGCCAGAGGGACGCCTGGCAACAAGAAAGAAGGACGCCTGGCAACAAGCCAGAAGGACACCTGGCAACAAGCCAGAGGGACGCCTGGCAACAAGCCAGCAGGGCACCTGGCAACAAGCCAGAAGGACGCCTGGCAACAAGCCAGAGGGACACCTGGCAACAAGAAAGAAGGACGCCTGGCAACAAGCCAGAAGGACTCCTGGCAACAAGCCAGAGGGACGCCTGGCAACGAGAAAGAAGGACGCCTGGCCACAAGCCAGGACGCCTGGCAACAAGCCAGAAGGACGCCTGGCAACAAACCAGAAGGACGCCTGGCAACGAGCCAGAAGGACGCCTGGCAACAAGCCAGAAGGACGCCTGGCAACAAGCCAGAAGGACGCCTGGCAACAAGCCAGAGGGACGCCTGGCAACAAGCCAGAAGGACGCCTGGCAACAAGCCAGAAGGACGCCTGGCAACAAGTCAGAAGGACGCCTAGCAACAAGCCAGAGGGACGCCTGGCAACAAGAAGGACGCCTGGCAACAAGCCAGAAGGACACCTGGCAACAAGCCAGAGGGACGCCTGGCAACAAGCCACCTGGCAACAAGCCAGAAGGACGCCTGGCAACAAGCCAGAAGGACGCCTGGCAACAAGCCAGAAGGACGCCTGGCAACAAGCCAGAGGGACGCCTGGCAACAAGCCAGAGGGACGCCTGGCAACAAACCAGCAGGACGCCTGGCAACAAGCCAGAAGGACGCCTGGCAACAAGCCAGAGGGACGCCTGGCACCAAGCCAGCAGGGCGCCTGGCAACAAGCCAGAAGGACGCCTGGCAACAAGCCAGAAGGACACCTGGCAACAAGCCAGAGGGACGCCTGGCAACAAGCCAGAAGGACGCCTGGCAACAAGCCAGAAGGACGCCTGGCAACAAGCCAGAAGGACGCCTGGCAACAAGCCAGAAGGGCGCCTGGCAGCAAGCCAGAAGGACGCCTGGCAACAAGCCAGAAGGACGCCTGGCAACAAGCCAGAAGGACGCCTGGCAACAAGCCAGAAGGACGCCTGGCAACAAGCCAGAGGGACGCCTGGCAACAGGCCAGAGGGACGCCTGGCAACAAGCCAGCAAGACGCCTGGCAACAAGACAGAGGGACGCCTGGCAACAAACCAGAAGGACGCCTGGCAACAAGCCAGAAGGGCGCCTGGCAGGAAGCCAAAAGGACGCCTGGCAACAAGCCAGAAGGACGCCTGGCAACAAGCCAGAAGGACGCCTGGCAACAAGCCAGAAGGACGCCTGGCAACAAGCCAGAAGGGCGCCTGGCAACACGCCAGAAGGACGCCTGGCAACAAGCCAGAAGGACGCCTGGCAACAAGCCAGAAGGACGCCTGGCAACAAGCCAGAAGGACGCCTGGCAACAAGCCAGAGGGACGCCTGGCAACAAGCCAGCAGGGCACCTGGCAACAAGCCAGAAGGACGCCTGGCAACAAGCCAGAGGGACACCTGGCAACAAGAAAGAAGGACGCCTGGCAACAAGCCAGAAGGACTCCTGGCAACAAGCCAGAGGGACGCCTGGCAACGAGAAAGAAGGACGCCTGGCAACAAGCCAGAAGGACGCCTGGCAACAAGCCAGAAGGACGCCTGGCAACGAGCCAGAAGCAACCCGTTCTCACACAAGACAGTACATATATGACTAGTGCTTAAAGTCAATATGTGGAATGTGATTTAGTACATATGTGATATATTCCCAGTTAACTTTTTTACCAAGGCTCAAACTCTTCCTCACGTACCAATTTATGTCTCACAGTACTCGTCCATCAACGTAGATAGCTGAATAGTCGTGATTGGTTCAATTATAACGAAAATTGTAGTTTTCAGGTCCCACATGGGTTGTGAAATTCACCTACTATTGTCCATGCTCTTATAATATTATAGATCAGCTACATCCTATTGAAGGCTCGTAGTTTTGTTTTGAGAAATATTAGTTGTTCTTAGTAAATTATAATAAGCACAATAAATTATTACATAGAATAAGTGCTTCACCAATCAATATTATATACCATAGTTTGTGCTTTAGAAATCTTTAAAGAATGTTTTGTAGGAACGCTAACAGAAAACGATGTTATGTTGGAATGTATATAGGGTAAACTACTGCAAACAGGATGGTATGGTGTGGATTATTGGAAACTATAGGATTAGTATAGGGTCCACTACCACCTGTTAGGTGGGTAAGGGGTCCAATAACACCCGCAGGATGAGTATGGGGGTCACATCCACCCACAGGAATGGTATGGGGATCACTTCCACCCACAGGAAGGGTATGGGATCCAATACCATCCACTGGATGTGTATTGCGTCCACTACCACCGACAGGATGGGTATGGGCTCACAACCACCCACAGGATAGGTATGGGGTCCAATACCACCCACAGGATGAGTATGGGGTCCACTATAACCCACAGGATGGGTATGGGGCTCCAACCACCCACAGAATAAGTATGGGGTACAATAACACCCACTGGATATGTATGGCATCCATTGCCCCCACAGGATGACTATAGGGTACAGTATCGCCCACAGGATTAGTATATAGGGTTCACTGCCGCCCACAGAGTCGGTATGGGGTCCACCGCCACCCACAGGGTCGGTATGGGGTCCACTACCGCCCACAGGGTCGCTATGAAGTCAACTACCGTCCACAGGGTCGGTAGGGGTCCACTACCGCCCACAGGGTCGGCAGGGGGTCCACTGCCACCCACTGGGTCGGTAGGGGGTCCACTGCCGCCCACAGGATCGATAGGGGGTCCACTGCCGCCCACAGGGTCGATATGGGGGGGGTCCACTACCGCCCACAGGATCGATAGGGGGTCCACTGCCGCCCACAGGGTCGGTAGGGGGTCCACTGCCGCCCACACGTTCGGTAGGGGTCCACTGCCGCCCACAGGGTCGGTAGGGGGTCCACTGCCGCCCACAGGATCGATAGGGGGTCCACTGCCGCCCACAGGGTCGATAGGGGGTCCCTTACCGCCCACAGGGTCTCTATGAAGTCAACTACCGCCCATAGTGTTTGTATAGTGTCCACTATCGCCCATAGTGTTATTATGGGGTCCACTACCCCTCATAGGGTCGGTATGGGGGTCCATTACTACCCACAGGGTGTGTCTGGGGTCTATTTTGGCAATACTGCTTTTCCAATCTCATTTGTTGTTCAATGTAAAATATTTGTTGCTCGACTTGCAACAATTTATATATATATATATATAGTATAGTGCCTTTGCAATAATGTACCAATGTGTGTATTTTCATAACTCGTTTTAAATTGTTGAAAAATAAATAACTACATTGTGAATGCAAGTCAATGTTTACATGCTAAATCAGAGTTGCCAGATTCCGCTTAAAATAGCAAATTGTGCTTATTTTCAAAGCTTGAGAATTTAGCTTTAAAGTAGTTAAAAAACTACGAATTTCGCAATTTGCTATGTACTTTAGTGTACTATTTTAAAATAAGGTTGGTTTTTAAGCTGCAAGTCATATGAATCTCAAAAAAAGTATATTATTAACAATCTTATCTCCATAGTTCACTAGTTTCTGTAAATCAGATCTGGTAACTGTAGGCCAAGTACTGGAAGACTCAAGACACAATGTGTTGAAGCTATTCTCTTTGAAGAAGTCATCTCGACAGGATCTTCCAGCTCCAGCTATAAAACTTCACCAAACATGGATCTACCTAGTACATCAAATGGTAAGGAATTACTAAACTGTACAAAGTTTTATGCTAGAACATTTGTTACAGAATTGTCCCTGTCAGGGACAATTCAGTCCCTATTCTATGTGTACTCCATCACATAGTGACGGAGTATGTGGGAATAATTTTGTTGACACTGTCCATTTTGTCAATTCTACAACAGCAGATAATATGAATTCCCAGAGATATTTGTAACTTGAGATACTTGGTTTGGTTTGGTTAAGTTAGGTTAGGTTAGCCTAACCCAGTAAATCCTCCCCGGCTAGAATATAAACCCCGGACAAAGTGCTCGTGAAATGCCAGGCATTTGCAAATATGAGGATGTGGTTGATTATATTATATTCTTTTCTATATCATAGATGTTCAATATATGAAAAATATTTTAGACTTAAAAATGGACCCCTGAGGTACTCAACTTACCACATTTCTTCATATTCATTCCCATTTAGTATGACCTTTTGCTCTCTTTGTTTTAACTATTGTTTTGTGCACTTTACAATTTTTTTCATGAACCTGTAATTTCCTTGCTAGTCTTCCATGTGGTACCTTATTAAAGTCTTTAGCATAATCCATGTATACTACATCCACCGGAAACCCTTTATCTGAGTACCATGTTACCATGTCCCAAAAGTGAGGAGGTTTATAAGGTAGCATCTGTTTTTAAGAAGACCATGGTGTGTCGATTGAATAAGATTGTTCACTGAAAGATGGTAAATGATTCCCTCCCTTAGGATTTTCGCCATGAGCTTGCAGATGTGTTATACCTAGCTGATCGGACATTAGTTTTGTGCTTAACTCTTTCTGCTTTTTTTTTAAATACTGTAAGGGTGAAATTTTCATATTTCAAATCTCGGGGTACTATCCCTTGGTTCAGATATTTTGTGGAAAGTATTTTCAGCAGTATTCATAGTTCTTCTGTCAGTTTATTTTCCTTTATAATTAAGGTTTGTTTTCTTTTGTACCATAGAAAGTACCACAGAAAGGTGTTATAATGTTGTGTTAGCTTTTCTGTACAATTTTTCTTTTTTGTTTGTATAAAAGGCTATGCAATGAATTCAAATATTTACGCTACCAATCAATTTTTCAGATAGATCATCGGATTTTGACAGTATGCTGTACATACCAGATGTTCCAAAAATAACTACAGACAACAATAATGGTACTGTGTTTACTATTTTTATACTTTATATATAGGAAGACAAGTTCAATCAATGAGCATTTTAATATATCATCAAAATTTTCATACATTTCTTTCACTTTGTTACACTTGTAAAAACTTATTCTTAGCTATATTTATATAAATGTTAATACCACTGTTAAATGAACATATTGATTTGTGTCCTTATTAGTTATAGCTTATTTATGTTGACCCAGCACCTTACTAAAGGGATTACCTTAACTTGTGTCACTATCTCTCTAGGGGGCTCCAGGTAGGCAGTATAGGTAATGCCACTAACATGCATATCATTATGGGAAAGTCCATAATTTAACACATAATTATAAGTAGGTAATTTGTAGCAAATTTTAAGATTATTAATAGGTACATTGTAACATAATTTTGCATAAGCATAATTTTCTTTATGCTTATGCTATATTTATATAAATGTTAATACCACTGTTAAATGAACATATTGATTTGTGTCCTTATTAGTTATAGCTTATTTATGTTGACCCAGCACCTTACTAAAGGGATTACCTTAACTTGTGTCACTATCTCTCTAGGGGGCTCCAGGTAGGCAGTATAGGTAATGCCACTAACATGCATATCATTATGGGAAAGTCCATAATTTAACACATAATTATAAGTAGGTAATTTGTAGCAAATTTTAAGATTATTAATAGGTACATTGTAACATAATTTTGCATAAGCATAATTTTCTTGTTTTGTTCTTGTACTTTTCCTTCGAACACTATTATTTTCTCTTCAGAATTTCACCGGAGAATAGCAGTGATGACTAGAGAACATCTTGAACGTGAGTACCAGAAAGCACGTGCTGCAATGATACAAAGAAATGAGTACTTGAAGAGACTCTTAAACGTGGAGGAACCAAACTCAATAAAGGTGACAAACAAGAAACAGAAAAAAGATAACATACAGGATGTATCACACATTAATTCAAAACAAAGACCAGCTGCACCCCAATCTGATGGTAATCTTCTATTATTTTTTTAACAATATTTCTACAGCTGTTATTTGTGTACTTTCCAATAATATTTGTTGCCTATTTTTAAGTGTATGCTAGACAATTATGGAGATTAAATTACTATAACACTGAACAACTTGGTAGCATAAAGTTAGTTATAGTAATATCTTGAGATTTGTCTGAAAATATTAATACTTGTATACAATTTGCAATTATGTACCATGCTTAAATCTTCAAATGTGCCACCCAGACATTCTGCCTGCTATACTTTCACCACCACACATTCAAAATGCGGGCTATTCTACTAGTGGCAGAACGTACACTCAAAGTTATTTGGCAGCTGGTGAAGAAACTTTGGAATCATTTGATGTTGGTATGTCCCAACATCATTTGTTGGTATTTAAATGAGGGTTTATTTAATGGACACACGTCATAAATATTATGTACCAAAATTGTGCTTAATGCCTATGAAATTTTGTTTAACATATTATACTAATCATTCCTTTCACTTACAAATTTTTCTTACTAATTTGTAATCCCATATTTCAAAGTACTTGCTGCAGAACTTGAACAAATTAAAGATTCTCAGCCAAGTGTTTCTGACTGGCAAAAAAGAAGAAAAAATGCAGAGATTAATTGGGGAGAAAGCAGGGCAATGCTGTTCGATTGGACATTGTCTGAGTTGGGTGTTCCAGATAAAGGTAAATTAAATATTGCTGTGTTCATTAAGGTTATACTGTATAATAAGCATCATATGCAAATTAATGACACTCTATTAATACATTTAGACTTCAGATTGTTTAAAATGTTAGGTATACAGTATTTAAAATTAGTATAAATAATTACCCCTTTTTTCATCAGGTAAAGTTTGTGTACAATGTACAAATTGTGAGGCAAGCATCAAATGTGAAGACTGTTTTGCATTTTTGTGTCACATTTGTGACCAAATGCAACATTTTCTCATGCCTTTCCACCACAGATTATATTGGAAAAATGGCTTTTATGAGCCATTACACCCGACACAATCTGTGTGCCCTGAAGGAAATATCTTTCACTGGAGTAAGTATACGATACCTGTATAAAATCCGTACTTTGTTCCGAGATTACTTCTACTTCCCAATCCCAGTCTAGAGCTACGATTATCTTGGTATAACAAAATAAAATGAATAAATGTTTCATTTCAGTCATTACAACATTTGGAGAAGTCTTAAAGTTTAAACCTGACACTTGGTTTTATAGATTGATTTAATCGTCTGATTGTTTCTTTTCTGTGAATTTCTCAGTCATTATCTGGAGAATAATGTCAATATTTTGTACAATCAAGAAACAATGAAATATTCAGTCTGAAATTCTTTTCCTTAAAACTCATTTTGTCAAACTGTCTTCCTTTTCTTTGTTACCAGAACCTGTTGTACCAGCCCAACCACCAAATTCTTGCCCCTACTGCACAGATTGCAAGTTTAAAATTTCAAGCTCCAGCAATCTCTGCATCTTCAACACTATAATGGGTAAATAAACTTTAAAATTTACCCTTTTATTTCCATTACCGGATATTCCTGAATCACAATACATTTTGAAATTTTTGTTGCTATAAATGTTAATTTTTACATCACTATTTTAGCAAGTCGCCACACCACTCAATGCACTGTATTTTAAACTACAGGAAGGTATGACCTCTATACTCCAATCTATACATGCCACTGTGGATATGAGCATCAACAACTAGGCAAGACCATGCACAAGTCTGGTTTCTATTCATCATTAGGAAAGAGCAGCACATTCTACAGCACCAGTCTGCTTGAATCATGGCACCATATCAAAAGAAATTGTCCCGGAACATCATTTCGGGCATTAGTCACTGCACTGGAATCCTTTGGTGCTTCTCGTGGGCGTGTATGTTTTGATACCGTTATTCTTAATATTTTCAGTTTTATATTTCAATACAAAAATTATCAAAATTTTGTAGTAATGTATATTCATTTATTAATAATTAGTTTTTAATTTTGTTCAAACACAAAATGGAATGTTTTTTTTGTTTATTTATCTTATGTCATAATATGCATTTTAAATGTCACCATCTAAAAAATTCTATTCCTAGATTGGACCCATTAATTATATAACTTCGAAGAGAGTGTTCTTCGAATGGCGATTCCAGCAATATGAGCTGAGAAAAATTAGAGGAGAAGCTGACAATGAGTGTCCTGCTTGTGATAAAACCCCTTTAGCAGTACATATTGATGGCAACAAGAAGCTGTATCGTTACAACAAAGTTGGGAGGTAATAAAATGTGCTTTACAGATACTTAATGTATAGTATTCTTTTGTTCTCTACACACACTATATTATAATGAATTATATTGTCTTCAAATTAATGTTCTTATAAATAAAGTATGCACATATAAATATACATTGTCATATGACATATTTTTTAACTGAGTATGTCTTTATAGTTTGCCTTTCAATTGCATCCATATCATCATTTTATTTATCTAACACCATGTAAATTTTTGTTTTATGTAAAATTTAGCAGTGCATCAGAATTCTTCATATAAAACATTTTTTGATACCCCATTACCCATTGTTTAATATTATAGTGGTTACAGACAATAAATAATTATTTCTGAATTATCATTGCAGAGGTATCAGAAACCCCTATTATTCTGATAGTATCTTCAGCAAAGATGAAGATGTTCAAGCTCATGTTGGCACTATTCAGAGCTTGAAAACTAAGGTGAGTTTTATTATATATTGAGAAACCTTCAATTTTACCTAATAACTGTTTGGCGACTATAACATATGGTGGCCATTTTTGTATTTTTTCATTATAGTTTATATACATTGAATAAGGAAATATAACCCATAGAAATTCTTATGTGCAACAACAATGCCTATCGCGCAAAATAATCTCTACCTTCTACCCGTCCTACATAATTATAATCATGCTCACCAACTGGTTATTTAGTTACTATAAATATTTTTGTTTAACAGAGTAAGCACACGTGTGGAGTGTCTACATGGAAAGCTGCTCAAAATAAGCCTCTTTCATTCCAAAGTTTGGATGAAACAGGAATCAGCATGGCCTCCTGTCGACATGGTATTATCCTCCACACCTTGAATATGTATCAAGGAGAGCTGTACAGTTATGCCCACTATTTGCAAATTATGTATTTCAAATACGTAAAGTTTATTTGTCAAGACATAATTTGCAAATATTGGCCATGGGCCTTAACTGTGGCTCAGAAACAATCACATTTTCACATTGGTCAAGCAAAGCCATTTTTAGGAGTCCTACATGCAAAAGGACATGCTTGGTATTGTCAGGTAAATAAAAATATAACATTACATTTATGTATACTAATGTATACATTTATGTATACTAATTAAATTTAATGTAATGTATACATTACATTAAATATAATAAGTACAGTTTGTGTAAAAAAATTTAAGATTTCTGACTGTTTAAGATTAATGATATACGTATCATTTAATATAGTAGGAGGCTTTTAATTTTTGTACAATAATTTGAATTTTTTTTTACTGTATACTTTTATGTTAAAGGTATTGTATGGAGGGCGATGGCAAGAAGGAAGTGGCATGACTTTAGGGGAAGAGGCAGAGCAAGTGTTTGCATACCTCTCACGATACAACTCTACAACTAAAAACATGCTGAAAGCTGGTATTTGTTTATATGGTTCATCTGATCAAGTTTTTTATTATTTTACCTGCCCTGTAATCAGTATAATGCGATTTGTATTCAGTATTCAATAAGTATCAACTCCCTCAAATAATCAATAAAAGAATGAAAACATATTGGTCAAACTTGAGTTGGTCGTGGTGAGTAAAGGTATGTTATGAAACTGTTATTAATCTATGCTCTTCAAGATGTTCATTGCTATAAATATTTTTCTCAGAAAGAACAGAAGAACTCACAGAGGGTGCAGTCTTTTGGAACCATCGAAAAATTGATGGACTGGCTCGTGCATTAGTTACTCGACTCAGAAAGGTACTAAAAATAATATATATTTATTTTATTTATTTGTATTTATTTTGAAACTTATTATAATGCATTTATATGTGAAAGGTATTATAATGCATTTATAGGTTAGTTATGTGTTCAGATCATGTACTACATATATTTTCCATTATACGTACTCTTGGAATATCAAAACTGTATTTATTTCTGGTGTGGTGCTCATGGGTTCTGTTACAACCTTCAATGAAGCTTTTGAGCTTATATGTATGTATTTGTAATGTATGTATGTAAACAATGTATTTATTATCATTTATCAATTCTGATAGAAATTACCTACTTAAAATTATCTGTTAGATTAAGGACCTGCCTGAAACGCTGCGCATACTAGTGGCTTTACAAGATTGTAAATACTGTACTATTCAATGTATTCTCACAACCCCAATGTACCTACTTGTATATATATAAATAAAATAAAATAAAATATTGTGATGGGTCAGTAGCTAGGGATGGGAAGGCAGGATGCAGTATGCCAAACTGAATTCGTGCGCCCCTTGAGGGACTTGAAGTAGAGGGATAGGGATCACAGGATAAGTATGGGTTGCACAAACTACTGGTAACAGGATGAGTATGGGTTGCACAATTAATTACTACAAAGTGGTTGAGTATGGGGTGCACGTAAATGAAGACTCCCAAGAAGCAAATCAGAGATCAGCCCAAGCTTCATCTTGAGGCAAAGCTCAATGCCTTAAGCCATATTGATGCTCTGTCCACAGAGCATTCTCTCTCTCAAATCATAATAGTACACTAATGGTTCCCTACACCACCCCTCAGGTGCAGCTGCAGCAGGCTTGGGTGACATGATGACTATGGGGTGCACAATAAACTAACACTCACAGAATGAGTATGGGCTGCACAATAAGCTACCTCTCACAAGATTAGTAATAAAGAAACATTAATTTTTTGGGTAGGGTGACTGAAACTCATCCTGGGGTAAAAATGTTTATTTAAATTTATTATAGTTAAATGAATTTAGTAAATTATTCCATATATTGTATTATAAGTGAATTGACACTAAACTATAAATGATACTAATAAGGTTTTAAAAATGAAAAACAGTAAAAATCCTTCATGTAAGATATGGAAGTTGAAAAGTAAATTAACTGTAAACTAAATTATAAACTGTAGACATAATATAAAGTATTATAAGTAAAATACCTATAAACTACCAAATAATAAGGTGTAAGGAACCATTTCTATTGTTTGTCCTTTTTTACCTGTTTCCTCAGGTATTTTAAAATTCCCATTCCGTTGTTACTACACTGTTTTCCTGGTGTAGTTCCCTGTGGTTCAAATTTTACTACTTGTACTTCTTGCTGTTTCTGAATGATTGCTAATGGTAGCCCTTGTTGCACCTGCGGAACTTTTTGTAAATGTTCCACCTGCGGAACTTTTTGTACTTGTTGAATTTCTTGCACCTGCGGTACTTTTTGGACTTTATGCACCTGCTGCACTTGTAGCTCGTCAGGATTTTTTTCCAAGGCATTATCGCTATCACCTTCTGATCCTAATGTAAGTTTATCTGCATCAAGCTTCCTTGTGCGTGCTGGAAAAAAAATAAAAATAAAAAATAAAAAAATTTGAAATGGAAGATCCTGTGTAACAAATTTAATCAGTTACTATGATCGAGCCGCAGAAATTTTACAGGAAAGATATGGTTGGGTTGACTGCATCTATCTGGACCTAAAAGAGGCATTCAACAGAATTCCACATAAGAGTTTGTTCTGGAAACTGGAACATATTGGAGGGGTGACAGGTAAGCTTCTAACATGGATTAAAAAATTTCAAACTGATAGAAAAATGAGGGCAGTAATCAGAGGCAATGTATTGGACTGGAGAAATGTCACGAGTGGAGTACCACAGGGTTTAGTTCTGGCATTCATGGATAAATAATAAATAAATTGTTCATGATTTTTTTAGACAAAAGCTAGAATATTCAGCAGTTGTATGGTGCCCATATCTTAAGAAGTACATGTACAAACTTGAAATGATACAAAGATGTCATGGGTGTCATAGGGGCCCCAGCACACTGGTTTGCTAAAGGGCCCTTAATGCTGTCGAGACCTTATGGGCCCTTGGACCCATTACGTTAAGACATAGTGCTGTATTGGGCCACACACTTTTTGCCATATACATCAATGACAGAGATGATTGAATTGAAATTATATATATATATATATATATATATATATATATATATATATATATATATATATATATATATATATATATATATATATATATATATATATATATAAATATCTTTGATATCCCCAGAGTCAAAGTTATTCTGTGTAAATACTCTATGCAAATAAAGGGACCTTGTCTATGGAACTCACTCGCTAACAAATTTAAAAACTGTCCGACTTCTGCCATTTTAAAAAATAAAACCAAAAAGTACCTAAATTTTTTCTTGATAGTTTCCTAACTAGTGTATTAAACTCGCACTGTATCTTATGAAATCCAATGCCAGAATATATGTGCCTAAACCATACAACTTTTCCATTGTAATCATTGCTATCACCTTATATCATGATTGTTATATTGAATGCATATCTTACTATATTATACCTTGAAATATTCCTCAAATTATGCTACAATTTATATGTTGATAACCCTCAAATTTTACTTTAATGTACATAGTAATCTTTGTGATACTTTCTTACAATGTACCAGCCAATTTTTTTCCATTTAAGCTTTAAATTGCCTATTTAAAATTATCTGTTAGATTAAGGACCTGCCCAAAACACTATGTGTGCTAGTGGCTTTACAAGAATGTAAAAACATCAATGCTATGTACTCTCATAATCCCAGTGTGCTAACTTGTATATAAATAAATAAACAAATAGTATGTAAGTACTGTACAGCATTATTCATGTTGATTCTATACCTTATCAAGCAAGTTCAGCATAAGAAGAATACAAATGAATACAACAGATGTAGACAAACTTCAATACCTGATTTTCAATCCTTCGTAGAACCCGGCTTGCTGTATTTCGTTCTAAAGCCTTCTTGCCTTTAAGTAGAAAACGGGCTTCCTCTTCTTTCTTCATTAATTCTCTACTGTTTCGGAAGTCACACTGGCAGAACTTGCAAACATTGCTTCGGACATGCACACATTGTTTGCAGTTTGTGCATCTCCTCAAGAATTTTCCCTGAAGACCTGAAGGAAATAGTTTCTAATAAAATACTTATATTCAAATGACCTATGCTGCAAAAATTATAAGTTAAATTGTTGTTAAAATGTACTACAGTAATTAAATATATTATTTAAATTATGAAATAATCTACATTAACACTAATGAGAGCAATGTTAAAAATTTTAGGACTGCATCTGGAAATAACTTTAATTTTGGATGTGATTAACCATGCTGTAACTCGTATAACAAAACTGAGAGGAGTTGAATCCAACAGCCTGATTGACCAGGCTGTTAATTTCAAGCGAATACTATATTATTGGAAGAAAAAAAAATTATATATATATATATATATATGTATATATATATATATATATATATATATATATATATATATATATATATATATATATATATATATATATATATATATATATATATATATATATATATATATATATATATAATCAATATTGTAACTTTTTGTGTAATGACGTTTTCAAATAAAGTTAGATAAATATACACACATACCAAAAGAATAAGGGTGGTAGGAGAAGAAAATATGAAAGTGTTCAGTGAGGATCCACAAGGTCTTCTCTGAGTACTCTTTATTTTCTTCTCCGAGGCTATGGGTCCCTACACTTGCACCAGAGGTGGTACCCCTCATATATATATATATATATATATATATATATATATATATATATATATATATATATATATATATATATATATATATATATATATATATATATATGTTAAAATATATATTTATATATCTCATATATATATATATATATATATATATATATATATATATATATATATATATATATATATATATATATATATGACAGTGTCAGATTCACCACCACCATCAAACACCACCAGCACCATACACCACCAGCATCATACACCAACAGCACCATACACCACCAGCATCATACACCACCAGCATCATACACCACCAGCATCATACACCATCAGCATCATACATCACCAGCATCATACACCATCAGCATAATACACCACCAGCATCATACACCATACACCACCAGCACCATACACCACCAGCACCATACACCACCAGCATCATACACCACCAGCACCATACACCACCAGCATCATACACCACCAGCACCATACACCACCAGCATCATACACCATCAGCATCATACACCATCAGCATCATACACCATCAGCATCATACTCCACCAGAATCATACACCACCAGCATCATACACCACCAGCACCATACACCAGCATCATACACCATCAGCATCATACACCATCAGCATCATACACCATCAGCATCATACACCATCAGCATCATACACCATCAGCATCATACTCCACCAGCACCATACACCACCAGCACCATACACCACCACCATGTCAAATGGACAGTGTTAACAAAATTATTCCCACATACTCCGTCACTATGTGATGGAGTACACATAGAACAGGGGACTGTAACAAATGTTCTAGCATAAAACTTTGTACAGTTTAGTAATTCCTTA
Organism: Procambarus clarkii; assembly: GCF_040958095.1. Classification (NCBI taxonomy): domain Eukaryota; kingdom Metazoa; phylum Arthropoda; class Malacostraca; order Decapoda; family Cambaridae; genus Procambarus; species Procambarus clarkii. Next base: position 22,504 of record NW_027189730.1, read on the forward strand.
CCATTTGATGTACTAGGTAGATCCATGTTTGGTGAAGTTTTATAGCTGGAGCTGGAAGATCCTGTCGAGATGACTTCTTCAAAGAGAATAGCTTCAACACATTGTGTCTTGAGTCTTCCAGTACTTGGCCTACAGTTACCAGATCTGATTTACAGAAACTAGTGAACTATGGAGATAAGATTGTTAATAATATACTTTTTTTGAGATTCATATGACTTGCAGCTTAAAAACCAACCTTATTTTAAAATAGTACACTAAAGTACATAGCAAATTGCGAAATTCGTAGTTTTTTAACTACTTTAAAGCTAAATTCTCAAGCTTTGAAAATAAGCACAATTTGCTATTTTAAGCGGAATCTGGCAACTCTGATTTAGCATGTAAACATTGACTTGCATTCACAATGTAGTTATTTATTTTTCAACAATTTAAAACGAGTTATGAAAATACACACATTGGTACATTATTGCAAAGGCACTATACTATATATATATATATATAAATTGTTGCAAGTCGAGCAACAAATATTTTACATTGAACAACAAATGAGATTGGAAAAGCAGTATTGCCAAAATAGACCCCAGACACACCCTGTGGGTAGTAATGGACCCCCATACCGACCCTATGAGGGGTAGTGGACCCCATAATAACACTATGGGCGATAGTGGACACTATACAAACACTATGGGCGGTAGTTGACTTCATAGAGACCCTGTGGGCGGTAAGGGACCCCCTATCGACCCTGTGGGCGGCAGTGGACCCCCTATCGATCCTGTGGGCGGCAGTGGACCCCCTACCGACCCTGTGGGCGGCAGTGGACCCCTACCGAACGTGTGGGCGGCAGTGGACCCCCTACCGACCCTGTGGGCGGCAGTGGACCCCCTATCGATCCTGTGGGCGGTAGTGGACCCCCCCCATATCGACCCTGTGGGCGGCAGTGGACCCCCTATCGATCCTGTGGGCGGCAGTGGACCCCCTACCGACCCAGTGGGTGGCAGTGGACCCCCTGCCGACCCTGTGGGCGGTAGTGGACCCCTACCGACCCTGTGGACGGTAGTTGACTTCATAGCGACCCTGTGGGCGGTAGTGGACCCCATACCGACCCTGTGGGTGGCGGTGGACCCCATACCGACTCTGTGGGCGGCAGTGAACCCTATATACTAATCCTGTGGGCGATACTGTACCCTATAGTCATCCTGTGGGGGCAATGGATGCCATACATATCCAGTGGGTGTTATTGTACCCCATACTTATTCTGTGGGTGGTTGGAGCCCCATACCCATCCTGTGGGTTATAGTGGACCCCATACTCATCCTGTGGGTGGTATTGGACCCCATACCTATCCTGTGGGTGGTTGTGAGCCCATACCCATCCTGTCGGTGGTAGTGGACGCAATACACATCCAGTGGATGGTATTGGATCCCATACCCTTCCTGTGGGTGGAAGTGATCCCCATACCATTCCTGTGGGTGGATGTGACCCCCATACTCATCCTGCGGGTGTTATTGGACCCCTTACCCACCTAACAGGTGGTAGTGGACCCTATACTAATCCTATAGTTTCCAATAATCCACACCATACCATCCTGTTTGCAGTAGTTTACCCTATATACATTCCAACATAACATCGTTTTCTGTTAGCGTTCCTACAAAACATTCTTTAAAGATTTCTAAAGCACAAACTATGGTATATAATATTGATTGGTGAAGCACTTATTCTATGTAATAATTTATTGTGCTTATTATAATTTACTAAGAACAACTAATATTTCTCAAAACAAAACTACGAGCCTTCAATAGGATGTAGCTGATCTGTAATATTATAAGAGCATGGACAATAGTAGGTGAATTTCACAACCCATGTGGGACCTGAAAACTACAATTTTCGTTATAATTGAACCAATCACGACTATTCAGCTATCTACGTTGATGGACGAGTACTGTGAGACGTAAATTGGTACGTGAGGAAGAGTTTGAGCCTTGGTAAAAAAGTTAACGGAATATATCACATATGTACTAAATCACATTCCACATATTGACTTTAAGCACTAGTCATATATGTACTGTCTTGTGTGAGAACGGGTTGAACAACCCGTTCTCACACAAGACAGTACATATATGACTAGTGCTTAAAGTCAATATGTGGAATGTGATTTAGTACATATGTGATATATTCCCAGTTAACTTTTTTACCAAGGCTCAAACTCTTCCTCACGTACCAATTTACGTCTCACAGTACTCGTCCATCAACGTAGATAGCTGAATAGTCGTGATTGGTTCAATTATAACGAAAATTGTAGTTTTCAGGTCCCACATGGGTTGTGAAATTCACCTACTATTGTCCATGCTCTTATAATATTACAGATCAGCTACATCCTATTGAAGGCTCGTAGTTTTGTTTTGAGAAATATTAGTTGTTCTTAGTAAATTATAATAAGCACAATAAATTATTACATAGAATAAGTGCTTCACCAATCAATATTATATACCATAGTTTGTGCTTTAGAAATCTTTAAAGAATGTTTTGTAGGAACGCTAACAGAAAACGATGTTATGTTGGAATGTATATAGGGTAAACTACTGCAAACAGGATGGTATGGTGTGGATTATTGGAAACTATAGGATTAGTATAGGGTCCACTACCACCTGTTAGGTGGGTTAGGGGTCCAATAACACCCGCAGGATGAGTATGGGGGTCACATCCACCCACAGGAATGGTATGGGGATCACTTCCACCCACAGGAAGGGTATGGGATCCAATACCATCCACTGGATGTGTATTGCGTCCACTACCACCGACAGGATGGGTATGGGCTCACAACCACCCACAGGATAGGTATGGGGTCCAATACCACCCACAGGATGAGTATGGGGTCCACTATAACCCACAGGATGGGTATGGGGCTCCAACCACCCACAGAATAAGTATGGGGTACAATAACACCCACTGGATATGTATGGCATCCATTGCCCCCACAGGATGACTATAGGGTACAGTATCGCCCACAGGATTAGTATATAGGGTTCACTGCCGCCCACAGAGTCGGTATGGGGTCCACCGCCACCCACAGGGTCGGTATGGGGTCCACTACCGCCCACAGGGTCGCTATGAAGTCAACTACCGTCCACAGGGTCGGTAGGGGTCCACTACCGCCCACAGGGTCGGCAGGGGGTCCACTGCCACCCACTGGGTCGGTAGGGGGTCCACTGCCGCCCACAGGATCGATAGGGGGTCCACTGCCGCCCACAGGGTCGATATGGGGGGGGTCCACTACCGCCCACAGGATCGATAGGGGGTCCACTGCCGCCCACAGGGTCGGTAGGGGTCCACTGCCGCCCACACGTTCGGTAGGGGTCCACTGCCGCCCACAGGGTCGGTAGGGGGTCCACTGCCGCCCACAGGATCGATAGGGGGTCCACTGCCGCCCACAGGGTCGATAGGGGGTCCCTTACCGCCCACAGGGTCTCTATGAAGTCAACTACCGCCCATAGTGTTTGTATAGTGTCCACTATCGCCCATAGTGTTATTATGGGGTCCACTACCCCTCATAGGGTCGGTATGGGGGTCCATTACTACCCACAGGGTGTGTCTGGGGTCTATTTTGGCAATACTGCTTTTCCAATCTCATTTGTTGTTCAATGTAAAATATTTGTTGCTCGACTTGCAACAATTTATATATATATATATATATATATAGTATAGTGCCTTTGCAATAATGTACCAATGTGTGTATTTTCATAACTCGTTTTAAATTGTTGAAAAATAAATAACTACATTGTGAATGCAAGTCAATGTTTACATGCTAAATCAGAGTTGCCAGATTCCGCTTAAAATAGCAAATTGTGCTTATTTTCAAAGCTTGAGAATTTAGCTTTAAAGTAGTTAAAAAACTACGAATTTCGCAATTTGCTATGTACTTTAGTGTACTATTTTAAAATAAGGTTGGTTTTTAAGCTGCAAGTCATATGAATCTCAAAAAAAGTATATTATTAACAATCTTATCTCCATAGTTCACTAGTTTCTGTAAATCAGATCTGGTAACTGTAGGCCAAGTACTGGAAGACTCAAGACACAATGTGTTGAAGCTATTCTCTTTGAAGAAGTCATCTCGACAGGATCTTCCAGCTCCAGCTATAAAACTTCACCAAACATGGATCTACCTAGTACATCAAATGGTAAGGAATTACTAAACTGTACAAAGTTTTATGCTAGAACATTTGTTACAGAATTGTCCCTGTCAGGGACAATTCAGTCCCTATTCTATGTGTACTCCATCACATAGTGACGGAGTATGTGGGAATAATTTTGTTGACACTGTCCATTTTGTCAATTCTACAACAGCAGATAATATGAATTCCCAGAGATATTTGTAACTTGAGATACTTGGTTTGGTTTGGTTAAGTTAGGTTAGGTTAGCCTAACCCAGTAAATCCTCCCCGGCTAGAATATAAACCCCGGACAAAGTGCTCGTGAAATGCCAGGCATTTGCAAATATGAGGATGTGGTTGATTATATTATATTCTTTTCTATATCATAGATGTTCAATATATGAAAAATATTTTAGACTTAAAAATGGACCCCTGAGGTACTCAACTTACCACATTTCTTCATATTCATTCCCATTTAGTATGACCTTTTGCTCTCTTTGTTTTAACTATTGTTTTGTGCACTTTACAATTTTTTTCATGAACCTGTAATTTCCTTGCTAGTCTTCCATGTGGTACCTTATTAAAGTCTTTAGCATAATCCATGTATACTACATCCACCGGAAACCCTTTATCTGAGTACCATGTTACCATGTCCCAAAAGTGAGGAGGTTTATAAGGTAGCATCTGTTTTTAAGAAGACCATGGTGTGTCGATTGAATAAGATTGTTCACTGAAAGATGGTAAATGATTCCCTCCCTTAGGATTTTCGCCATGAGCTTGCAGATGTGTTATACCTAGCTGATCGGACATTAGTTTTGTGCTTAACTCTTTCTGCTTTTTTTTTAAATACTGTAAGGGTGAAATTTTCATATTTCAAATCTCGGGGTACTATCCCTTGGTTCAGATATTTTGTGGAAAGTATTTTCAGCAGTATTCATAGTTCTTCTGTCAGTTTATTTTCCTTTATAATTAAGGTTTGTTTTCTTTTGTACCATAGAAAGTACCACAGAAAGGTGTTATAATGTTGTGTTAGCTTTTCTGTACAATTTTTCTTTTTTGTTTGTATAAAAGGCTATGCAATGAATTCAAATATTTACGCTACCAATCAATTTTTCAGATAGATCATCGGATTTTGACAGTATGCTGTACATACCAGATGTTCCAAAAATAACTACAGACAACAATAATGGTACTGTGTTTACTATTTTTATACTTTATATATAGGAAGACAAGTTCAATCAATGAGCATTTTAATATATCATCAAAATTTTCATACATTTCTTTCACTTTGTTACACTTGTAAAAACTTATTCTTAGCTATATTTATATAAATGTTAATACCACTGTTAAATGAACATATTGATTTGTGTCCTTATTAGTTATAGCTTATTTATGTTGACCCAGCACCTTACTAAAGGGATTACCTTAACTTGTGTCACTATCTCTCTAGGGGGCTCCAGGTAGGCAGTATAGGTAATGCCACTAACATGCATATCATTATGGGAAAGTCCATAATTTAACACATAATTATAAGTAGGTAATTTGTAGCAAATTTTAAGATTATTAATAGGTACATTGTAACATAATTTTGCATAAGCATAATTTTCTTTATGCTTATGCTATATTTATATAAATGTTAATACCACTGTTAAATGAACATATTGATTTGTGTCCTTATTAGTTATAGCTTATTTATGTTGACCCAGCACCTTACTAAAGGGATTACCTTAACTTGTGTCACTATCTCTCTAGGGGGCTCCAGGTAGGCAGTATAGGTAATGCCACTAACATGCATATCATTATGGGAAAGTCCATAATTTAACACATAATTATAAGTAGGTAATTTGTAGCAAATTTTAAGATTATTAATAGGTACATTGTAACATAATTTTGCATAAGCATAATTTTCTTGTTTTGTTCTTGTACTTTTCCTTCGAACACTATTATTTTCTCTTCAGAATTTCACCGGAGAATAGCAGTGATGACTAGAGAACATCTTGAACGTGAGTACCAGAAAGCACGTGCTGCAATGATACAAAGAAATGAGTACTTGAAGAGACTCTTAAACGTGGAGGAACCAAACTCAATAAAGGTGACAAACAAGAAACAGAAAAAAGATAACATACAGGATGTATCACACATTAATTCAAAACAAAGACCAGCTGCACCCCAATCTGATGGTAATCTTCTATTATTTTTTTAACAATATTTCTACAGCTGTTATTTGTGTACTTTCCAATAATATTTGTTGCCTATTTTTAAGTGTATGCTAGACAATTATGGAGATTAAATTACTATAACACTGAACAACTTGGTAGCATAAAGTTAGTTATAGTAATATCTTGAGATTTGTCTGAAAATATTAATACTTGTATACAATTTGCAATTATGTACCATGCTTAAATCTTCAAATGTGCCACCCAGACATTCTGCCTGCTATACTTTCACCACCACACATTCAAAATGCGGGCTATTCTACTAGTGGCAGAACGTACACTCAAAGTTATTTGGCAGCTGGTGAAGAAACTTTGGAATCATTTGATGTTGGTATGTCCCAACATCATTTGTTGGTATTTAAATGAGGGTTTATTTAATGGACACACGTCATAAATATTATGTACCAAAATTGTGCTTAATGCCTATGAAATTTTGTTTAACATATTATACTAATCATTCCTTTCACTTACAAATTTTTCTTACTAATTTGTAATCCCATATTTCAAAGTACTTGCTGCAGAACTTGAACAAATTAAAGATTCTCAGCCAAGTGTTTCTGACTGGCAAAAAAGAAGAAAACATGCAGAGATTAATTGGGGAGAAAGCAGGGCAATGCTGTTCGATTGGACATTGTCTGAGTTGGGTGTTCCAGATAAAGGTAAATTAAATATTGCTGTGTTCATTAAGGTTATACTGTATAATAAGCATCATATGCAAATTAATGACACTCTATTAATACATTTAGACTTCAGATTGTTTAAAATGTTAGGTATACAGTATTTAAAATTAGTATAAATAATTACCCCTTTTTTCATCAGGTAAAGTTTGTGTACAATGTACAAATTGTGAGGCAAGCATCAAATGTGAAGACTGTTTTGCATTTTTGTGTCACATTTGTGACCAAATGCAACATTTTCTCATGCCTTTCCACCACAGATTATATTGGAAAAATGGCTTTTATGAGCCATTACACCCGACACAATCTGTGTGCCCTGAAGGAAATATCTTTCACTGGAGTAAGTATACGATACCTGTATAAAATCCGTACTTTGTTCCGAGATTACTTCTACTTCCCAATCCCAGTCTAGAGCTACGATTATCTTGGTATAACAAAATAAAATGAATAAATGTTTCATTTCAGTCATTACAACATTTGGAGAAGTCTTAAAGTTTAAACCTGACACTTGGTTTTATAGATTGATTTAATCGTCTGATTGTTTCTTTTCTGTGAATTTCTCAGTCATTATCTGGAGAATAATGTCAATATTTTGTACAATCAAGAAACAATGAAATATTCAGTCTGAAATTCTTTTCCTTAAAACTCATTTTGTCAAACTGTCTTCCTTTTCTTTGTTACCAGAACCTGTTGTACCAGCCCAACCACCAAATTCTTGCCCCTACTGCACAGATTGCAAGTTTAAAATTTCAAGCTCCAGCAATCTCTGCATCTTCAACACTATAATGGGTAAATAAACTTTAAAATTTACCCTTTTATTTCCATTACCGGATATTCCTGAATCACAATACATTTTGAAATTTTTGTTGCTATAAATGTTAATTTTTACATCACTATTTTAGCAAGTCGCCACACCACTCAATGCACTGTATTTTAAACTACAGGAAGGTATGACCTCTATACTCCAATCTATACATGCCACTGTGGATATGAGCATCAACAACTAGGCAAGACCATGCACAAGTCTGGTTTCTATTCATCATTAGGAAAGAGCAGCACATTCTACAGCACCAGTCTGCTTGAATCATGGCACCATATAAAAATAAATTGTCCCGGAACATCATTTCGGGCATTAGTCACTGCACTGGAATCCTTTGGTGCTTCTCGTGGGCGTGTATGTTTTGATACCGTTATTCTTAATATTTTCAGTTTTATATTTCAATACAAAAATTATCAAAATTTTGTAGTAATGTATATTCATTTATTAATAATTAGTTTTTAATTTTGTTCAAACACAAAATGGAATGTTTTTTTTGTTTATTTATCTTATGTCATAATATGCATTTTAAATGTCACCATCTAAAAAATTCTATTCCTAGATTGGACGCATTAATTATATAACTTCGAAGAGAGTGTTCTTCGAATGGCGATTCCAGCAATATGAGCTGAGAAAAATTAGAGGAGAAGCTGACAATGAGTGTCCTGCTTGTGATAAAACCCCTTTAGCAGTACATATTGATGGCAACAAGAAGCTGTATCGTTACAACAAAGTTGGGAGGTAATAAAATGTGCTTTACAGATACTTAATGTATAGTATTCTTTTGTTCTCTACACACACTATATTATAATGAATTATATTGTCTTCAAATTAATGTTCTTATAAATAAAGTATGCACATATAAATATACATTGTCATATGACATATTTTTTAACTGAGTATGTCTTTATAGTTTGCCTTTCAATTGCATCCATATCATCATTTTATTTATCTAACACCATGTAAATTTTTGTTTTATGTAAAATTTAGCAGTGCATCAGAATTCTTCATATAAAACATTTTTTGATACCCCATTACCCATTGTTTAATATTATAGTGGTTACAGACAATAAATAATTATTTCTGAATTATCATTGCAGAGGTATCAGAAACCCCTATTATTCTGATAGTATCTTCAGCAAAGATGAAGATGTTCAAGCTCATGTTGGCACTATTCAGAGCTTGAAAACTAAGGTGAGTTTTATTATATATTGAGAAACCTTCAATTTTACCTAATAACTGTTTGGCGACTATAACATATGGTGGCCATTTTTGTATTTTTTCATTATAGTTTATATACATTGAATAAGGAAATATAACCCATAGAAATTCTTATGTGCAACAACAATGCCTATCGCGCAAAATAATCTCTACCTTCTACCCGTCCTACATAATTATAATCATGCTCACCAACTGGTTATTTAGTTACTATAAATATTTTTGTTTAACAGAGTAAGCACACGTGTGGAGTGTCTACATGGAAAGCTGCTCAAAATAAGCCTCTTTCATTCCAAAGTTTGGATGAAACAGGAATCAGCATGGCCTCCTGTCGACATGGTATTATCCTCCACACCTTGAATATGTATCAAGGAGAGCTGTACAGTTATGCCCACTATTTGCAAATTATGTATTTCAAATACGTAAAGTTTATTTGTCAAGACATAATTTGCAAATATTGGCCATGGGCCTTAACTGTGGCTCAGAAACAATCACATTTTCACATTGGTCAAGCAAAGCCATTTTTAGGAGTCCTACATGCAAAAGGACATGCTTGGTATTGTCAGGTAAATAAAAATATAACATTACATTTATGTATACTAATGTATACATTTATGTATACTAATTAAATTTAATGTAATGTATACATTACATTAAATATAATAAGTACAGTTTGTGTAAAAAAATTTAAGATTTCTGACTGTTTAAGATTAATGATATACGTATCATTTAATATAGTAGGAGGCTTTTAATTTTTGTACAATAATTTGAATTTTTTTTTACTGTATACTTTTATGTTAAAGGTATTGTATGGAGGGCGGTGGCAAGAAGGAAGTGGCATGACTTTAGGGGAAGAGGCAGAGCAAGTGTTTGCATACCTCTCACGATACAACTCTACAACTAAAAACATGCTGAAAGCTGGTATTTGTTTATATGGTTCATCTGATCAAGTTTTTTATTATTTTACCTGCCCTGTAATCAGTATAATGCGATTTGTATTCAGTATTCAATAAGTATCAACTCCCTCAAATAATCAATAAAAGAATGAAAACATATTGGTCAAACTTGAGTTGGTCGTGGTGAGTAAAGGTATGTTATGAAACTGTTATTAATCTATGCTCTTCAAGATGTTCATTGCTATAAATATTTTTCTCAGAAAGAACAGAAGAACTCACAGAGGGTGCAGTCTTTTGGAACCATCGAAAAATTGATGGACTGGCTCGTGCATTAGTTACTCGACTCAGAAAGGTACTAAAAATAATATATATTTATTTTATTTATTTGTATTTATTTTGAAACTTATTATAATGCATTTATATGTGAAAGGTATTATAATGCATTTATAGGTTAGTTATGTGTTCAGATCATGTACTACATATATTTTCCATTATACGTACTCTTGGAATATCAAAACTGTATTTATTTCTGGTGTGGTGCTCATGGGTTCTGTTACAACCTTCAATGAAGCTTTTGAGCTTATATGTATGTATTTGTAATGTATGTATGTAAACAATGTATTTATTATCATTTATCAATTCTGATAGAAATTACCTACTTAAAATTATCTGTTAGATTAAGGACCTGCCTGAAACGCTGCGCATACTAGTGGCTTTACAAGATTGTAAATACTGTACTATTCAATGTATTCTCACAACCCCAATGTACCTACTTGTATATATATAAATAAAATAAAATAAAATATTGTGATGGGTCAGTAGCTAGGGATGGGAAGGCAGGATGCAGTATGCCAAACTGAATTCGTGCGCCCCTTGAGGGACTTGAAGTAGAGGGATAGGGATCACAGGATAAGTATGGGTTGCACAAACTACTGGTAACAGGATGAGTATGGGTTGCACAATTAATTACTACAAAGTGGTTGAGTATGGGGTGCACGTAAATGAAGACTCCCAAGAAGCAAATCAGAGATCAGCCCAAGCTTCATCTTGAGGCAAAGCTCAATGCCTTAAGCCATATTGATGCTCTGTCCACAGAGCATTCTCTCTCTCAAATCATAATAGTACACTAATGGTTCCCTACACCACCCCTCAGGTGCAGCTGCAGCAGGCTTGGGTGACATGATGACTATGGGGTGCACAATAAACTAACACTCACAGAATGAGTATGGGCTGCACAATAAGCTACCTCTCACAAGATTAGTAATAAAGAAACATTAATTTTTTGGGTAGGGTGACTGAAACTCATCCTGGGGTAAAAATGTTTATTTAAATTTATTATAGTTAAATGAATTTAGTAAATTATTCCATATATTGTATTATAAGTGAATTGACACTAAACTATAAATGATACTAATAAGGTTTTAAAAATGAAAAACAGTAAAAATCCTTCATGTAAGATATGGAAGTTGAAAAGTAAATTAACTGTAAACTAAATTATAAACTGTAGACATAATATAAAGTATTATAAGTAAAATACCTATAAACTACCAAATAATAAGGTGTAAGGAACCATTTCTATTGTTTGTCCTTTTTTACCTGTTTCCTCAGGTATTTTAAAATTCCCATTCCGTTGTTACTACACTGTTTTCCTGGTGTAGTTCCCTGTGGTTCAAATTTTACTACTTGTACTTCTTGCTGTTTCTGAATGATTGCTAATGGTAGCCCTTGTTGCACCTGCGGAACTTTTTGTAAATGTTCCACCTGCGGAACTTTTTGTACTTGTTGAATTTCTTGCACCTGCGGTACTTTTTGGACTTTATGCACCTGCTGCACTTGTAGCTCGTCAGGATTTTTTTCCAAGGCATTATCGCTATCACCTTCTGATCCTAATGTAAGTTTATCTGCATCAAGCTTCCTTGTGCGTGCTGGAAAAAAAATAAAAATAAAAAATAAAAAAATTTGAAATGGAAGATCCTGTGTAACAAATTTAATCAGTTACTATGATCGAGCCGCAGAAATTTTACAGGAAAGATATGGTTGGGTTGACTGCATCTATCTGGACCTAAAAGAGGCATTCAACAGAATTCCACATAAGAGTTTGTTCTGGAAACTGGAACATATTGGAGGGGTGACAGGTAAGCTTCTAACATGGATTAAAAAATTTCAAACTGATAGAAAAATGAGGGCAGTAATCAGAGGCAATGTATTGGACTGGAGAAATGTCACGAGTGGAGTACCACAGGGTTTAGTTCTGGCATTCATGGATAAATAATAAATAAATTGTTCATGATTTTTTTAGACAAAAGCTAGAATATTCAGCAGTTGTATGGTGCCCATATCTTAAGAAGTACATGTACAAACTTGAAATGATACAAAGATGTCATGGGTGTCATAGGGGCCCCAGCACACTGGTTTGCTAAAGGGCCCTTAATGCTGTCGAGACCTTATGGGCCCTTGGACCCATTACGTTAAGACATAGTGCTGTATTGGGCCACACACTTTTTGCCATATACATCAATGACAGAGATGATTGAATTGAAATTATATATATATATATATATATATATATATATATATATATATATATATATATATATATATATATATATATATATATATATATATATATATATATATATATATATATATATATATATATATATATATATAAATATCTTTGATATCCCCAGAGTCAAAGTTATTCTGTGTAAATACTCTATGCAAATAAAGGGACCTTGTCTATGGAACTCACTCGCTAACAAATTTAAAAACTGTCCGACTTCTGCCATTTTAAAAAATAAAACCAAAAAGTACCTAAATTTTTTCTTGATAGTTTCCTAACTAGTGTATTAAACTCGCACTGTATCTTATGAAATCCAATGCCAGAATATATGTGCCTAAACCATACAACTTTTCCATTGTAATCATTGCTATCACCTTATATCATGATTGTTATATTGAATGCATATCTTACTATATTATACCTTGAAATATTCCTCAAATTATGCTACAATTTATATGTTGATAACCCTCAAATTTTACTTTAATGTACATAGTAATCTTTGTGATACTTTCTTACAATGTACCAGCCAATTTTTTTCCATTTAAGCTTTAAATTGCCTATTTAAAATTATCTGTTAGATTAAGGACCTGCCCAAAACACTATGTGTGCTAGTGGCTTTACAAGAATGTAAAAACATCAATGCTATGTACTCTCATAATCCCAGTGTGCTAACTTGTATATAAATAAATAAACAAATAGTATGTAAGTACTGTACAGCATTATTCATGTTGATTCTATACCTTATCAAGCAAGTTCAGCATAAGAAGAATACAAATGAATACAACAGATGTAGACAAACTTCAATACCTGATTTTCAATCCTTCGTAGAACCCGGCTTGCTGTATTTCGTTCTAAAGCCTTCTTGCCTTTAAGTAGAAAACGGGCTTCCTCTTCTTTCTTCATTAATTCTCTACTGTTTCGGAAGTCACACTGGCAGAACTTGCAAACATTGCTTCGGACATGCACACATTGTTTGCAGTTTGTGCATCTCCTCAAGAATTTTCCCTGAAGACCTGAAGGAAATAGTTTCTAATAAAATACTTATATTCAAATGACCTATGCTGCAAAAATTATAAGTTAAATTGTTGTTAAAATGTACTACAGTAATTAAATATATTATTTAAATTATGAAATAATCTACATTAACACTAATGAGAGCAATGTTAAAAATTTTAGGACTGCATCTGGAAATAACTTTAATTTTGGATGTGATTAACCATGCTGTAACTCGTATAACAAAACTGAGAGGAGTTGAATCCAACAGCCTGATTGACCAGGCTGTTAATTTCAAGCGAATACTATATTATTGGAAGAAAAAAAAATTATATATATATATATATATGTATATATATATATATATATATATATATATATATATATATATATATATATATATATATATATATATATATATATATATATATATATATATATATATATATATATAATCAATATTGTAACTTTTTGTGTAATGACGTTTTCAAATAAAGTTAGATAAATATACACACATACCAAAAGAATAAGGGTGGTAGGAGAAGAAAATATGAAAGTGTTCAGTGAGGATCCACAAGGTCTTCTCTGAGTACTCTTTATTTTCTTCTCCGAGGCTATGGGTCCCTACACTTGCACCAGAGGTGGTACCCCTCATATATATATATATATATATATATATATATATATATATATATATATATATATATATATATATATATATGTTAAAATATATATATATATATCTCATATATATATATATATATATATATATATATATATATATATATATATATATATATATATATATATATATATATATATATATATATATATATATATATGACAGTGTCAGATTCACCACCACCATCAAACACCACCAGCACCATACACCACCAGCATCATACACCAACAGCACCATACACCACCAGCATCATACACCACCAGCATCATACACCACCAGCATCATACACCATCAGCATCATACATCACCAGCATCATACACCATCAGCATAATACACCACCAGCATCATACACCATACACCACCAGCACCATACACCACCAGCACCATACACCACCAGCATCATACACCACCAGCACCATACACCACCAGCATCATACACCACCAGCACCATACACCACCAGCATCATACACCATCAGCATCATACACCATCAGCATCATACACCATCAGCATCATACTCCACCAGAATCATACACCACCAGCATCATACACCACCAGCACCATACACCAGCATCATACACCATCAGCATCATACACCATCAGCATCATACACCATCAGCATCATACACCATCAGCATCATACACCATCAGCATCATACTCCACCAGCACCATACACCACCAGCACCATACACCACCACCATGTCAAATGGACAGTGTTAACAAAATTATTCCCACATACTCCGTCACTATGTGATGGAGTACACATAGAACAGGGGACTGTAACAAATGTTCTAGCATAAAACTTTGTACAGTTTAGTAATTCCTTACCATTTGATGTACTAGGTAGATCCATGTTTGGTGAAGTTTTATAGCTGGAGCTGGAAGATCCTGTCGAGATGACTTCTTCAAAGAGAATAGCTTCAACACATTGTGTCTTGAGTCTTCCAGTACTTGGCCTACAGTTACCAGATCTGATTTACAGAAACTAGTGAACTATGGAGATAAGATTGTTAATAATATACTTTTTTTGAGATTCATATGACTTGCAGCTTAAAAACCAACCTTATTTTAAAATAGTACACTAAAGTACATAGCAAATTGCGAAATTCGTAGTTTTTTAACTACTTTAAAGCTAAATTCTCAAGCTTTGAAAATAAGCACAATTTGCTATTTTAAGCGGAATCTGGCAACTCTGATTTAGCATGTAAACATTGACTTGCATTCACAATGTAGTTATTTATTTTTCAACAATTTAAAACGAGTTATGAAAATACACACATTGGTACATTATTGCAAAGGCACTATACTATATATATATATATATAAATTGTTGCAAGTCGAGCAACAAATATTTTACATTGAACAACAAATGAGATTGGAAAAGCAGTATTGCCAAAATAGACCCCAGACACACCCTGTGGGTAGTAATGGACCCCCATACCGACCCTATGAGGGGTAGTGGACCCCATAATAACACTATGGGCGATAGTGGACACTATACAAACACTATGGGCGGTAGTTGACTTCATAGAGACCCTGTGGGCGGTAAGGGACCCCCTATCGACCCTGTGGGCGGCAGTGGACCCCCTATCGATCCTGTGGGCGGCAGTGGACCCCCTACCGACCCTGTGGGCGGCAGTGGACCCCTACCGAACGTGTGGGCGGCAGTGGACCCCCTACCGACCCTGTGGGCGGCAGTGGACCCCCTATCGATCCTGTGGGCGGTAGTGGACCCCCCCCATATCGACCCTGTGGGCGGCAGTGGACCCCCTATCGATCCTGTGGGCGGCAGTGGACCCCCTACCGACCCAGTGGGTGGCAGTGGACCCCCTGCCGACCCTGTGGGCGGTAGTGGACCCCTACCGACCCTGTGGACGGTAGTTGACTTCATAGCGACCCTGTGGGCGGTAGTGGACCCCATACCGACCCTGTGGGTGGCGGTGGACCCCATACCGACTCTGTGGGCGGCAGTGAACCCTATATACTAATCCTGTGGGCGATACTGTACCCTATAGTCATCCTGTGGGGGCAATGGATGCCATACATATCCAGTGGGTGTTATTGTACCCCATACTTATTCTGTGGGTGGTTGGAGCCCCATACCCATCCTGTGGGTTATAGTGGACCCCATACTCATCCTGTGGGTGGTATTGGACCCCATACCTATCCTGTGGGTGGTTGTGAGCCCATACCCATCCTGTCGGTGGTAGTGGACGCAATACACATCCAGTGGATGGTATTGGATCCCATACCCTTCCTGTGGGTGGAAGTGATCCCCATACCATTCCTGTGGGTGGATGTGACCCCCATACTCATCCTGCGGGTGTTATTGGACCCCTTACCCACCTAACAGGTGGTAGTGGACCCTATACTAATCCTATAGTTTCCAATAATCCACACCATACCATCCTGTTTGCAGTAGTTTACCCTATATACATTCCAACATAACATCGTTTTCTGTTAGCGTTCCTACAAAACATTCTTTAAAGATTTCTAAAGCACAAACTATGGTATATAATATTGATTGGTGAAGCACTTATTCTATGTAATAATTTATTGTGCTTATTATAATTTACTAAGAACAACTAATATTTCTCAAAACAAAACTACGAGCCTTCAATAGGATGTAGCTGATCTGTAATATTATAAGAGCATGGACAATAGTAGGTGAATTTCACAACCCATGTGGGACCTGAAAACTACAATTTTCGTTATAATTGAACCAATCACGACTATTCAGCTATCTACGTTGATGGACGAGTACTGCGAGACGTAAATTGGTACGTGAGGAAGAGTTTGAGCCTTGGTAAAAAAGTTAACGGAATATATCACATATGTACTAAATCACATTCCACATATTGACTTTAAGCACTAGTCATATATGTACTGTCTTGTGTGAGAACGGGTTGCCTTCTGGCTTGTTGCCAGGCGTCCTTCTGGCTTGTTGCCAGGTGTCCTTCTGGCTTGTTGCCAGGCGTCCTTCTGGCTTGTTGCCAGGCGTCCTTCTGGCTTGTTGCCAGGCGTCCTTCTGGCTTGTTGCCAGGCGTCCTTCTGGCTTGTTGCCAGGCGTCCTTCTGGCTTGTTGCCAGGCGTCCTTCTGGCTTGTTGCCAGGCGTCCTTCTGGCTTGTTGCCAGGCGTCCTTCTGGCTTGTTGCCAGGCGTCCCTTCTGGCTTGTTGCCAGGCGTCCTTCTGGCTTGTTGCCAGGCGTCCTTCTGGCTTGTTGCCAGGCGTCCTTCTGGCTTGTTGCCAGGCGTCCTTCTGGCTTGTTGCCAGGCGTCCTTCTGGCTTGTTGCCAGGCGTCCCTTCTGGCTTGTTGCCAGGCGTCCTTCTGGCTTGTTGCCAGGCGTCCTTCTGGCTTGTTGCCAGGCGTCCTTCTGGCTTGTTGCCAGGCGTCCTTCTGGCTTGTTGCCAGGCGTCCTTCTGGCTTGTTGCCAGGCGTCCTTCTGGCTTGTTGCCAGGCGTCCCTTCTGGCTTGTTGCCAGGCGTCCTTCTGGCTTGTTGCCAGGCGTCCTTCTGGCTTGTTGCCAGGCGTCCCTCTGGCTTGTTGCCAGGCGTCCTTCTGGCTTGTTGCCAGGCGTCCTTCTGGCTTGTTGCCAGGCGTCCTTCTGGCTTGTTGCCAGGCGTCCTTCTGGCTTGTTGCCAGGCGTCCTTCTGGCTTGTTGCCAGGCGTCCTTCTGGCTTGTTGCCAGGCGTCCTTCTGGCTTGTTGCCAGGCGTCCTTCTGGCTTGTTGCCAGGCGTCCTTCTGGCTTGTTGCCAGGCGTCCTTCTGGCTTGTTGCCAGGCGTCCTTCTGGCTTGTTGCCAGGCGTCCTTCTGGCTTGTTGCCAGGCGTCCTTCTGGCTTGTTGCCAGGCGTCCTTCTGGCTTGTTGCCAGGCGTCCTTCTGGCTTGTTGCCAGGCGTCCTTCTGGCTTGTTGCCAGGCGTCCTTCTGGCTTGTTGCCAGGCGTCCCTCTGGCTTGTTGCCAGGCGTCCTTCTGGCTTGTTGCCAGGCGTCCTTCTGGCTTGTTGCCAGGCGTCCCTTCTGGCTTGTTGCCAGGCGTCCTTCTGGCTTGTTGCCAGGCGTCCTTCTGGCTTGTTGCCAGGCGTCCTTCTGGCTTGTTGCCAGGCGTCCTTCTGGCTTGTTGCCAGGCGTCCTTCTGGCTTGTTGCCAGGCGTCCTTCTGGCTTGTTGCCAGGCGTCCTTCTGGCTTGTTGCCAGGCGTCCTTCTGGCTTGTTGCCAGGCGTCCTTCTGGCTTGTTGCCAGGCGTCCCTCTGGCTTGTTGCCAGGCGTCCTTCTGGCTTGTTGCCAGGCGTCCTTCTGGCTTGTTGCCAGGCGTCCCTGCTGGCTTGTTGCCAGGCGTCCCTCTGGCTTGTTGCCAGGCGTCCTTCTGGCTTGTTGCCAGGCGTCCTGCTGGCTTGTTGCCAGGCGTCCTTCTGGCTTGTTGCCAGGCGTCCCTCTGGCTTGTTGCCAGGCGTCCTTCTGGCTTGTTGCCAGGCGTCCTTCTGGCTTGTTGCCAGGCGTCCTTCTGGCTTGTTGCCAGGCGTCCTTCTGGCTTGTTGCCAGGCGTCCCTTCTGGCTTGTTGCCAGGCGTCCTTCTGGCTTGTTGCCAGGCGTCCTTCTGGCTTGTTGCCAGGCGTCCTTCTGGCTTGTTGCCAGGCGTCCTTCTGGCTTGTTGCCAGGCGTCCTTCTGGCTTGTTGCCAGGCGTCCCTTCTGGCTTGTTGCCAGGTGTCCTTCTGGCTTGTTGCCAGGCGTCCTTCTGGCTTGTTGCCAGGCGTCCTTCTGGCTTGTTGCCAGGCGTCCTTCTGCTTGTTGCCAGGCGTCCTTCTGGCTTGTTGCCAGGCGTCCTTCTGGCTTGTTGCCAGGCGTCCTTCTGGCTTGTTGCCAGGCGTCCCTCTGGCTTGTTGCCAGGCGTCCTTCTGGCTTGTTGCCAGGCGTCCTTCTGGCTTGTTGCCAGGCGTCCTTCTGGCTTGTTGCCAGGCGTCCTTCTGGCTTGTTGCCAGGCGTCCCTCTGGCTTGTTGCCAGGCGTCCCTCTGGCTTGTTGCCAGGCGTCCCTTCTGGCTTGTTGCCAGGCGTCCTTCTGGCTTGTTGCCAGGCGTCCTTCTGGCTTGTTGCCAGGCGTCCTTCTGGCTTGTTGCCAGGCGTCCTTCTGGCTTGTTGCCAGGCGTCCTGCTGGCTTGTTGCCAGGCGTCCCTCTGGCTTGTTGCCAGGCGTCCTTCTGGCTTGTTGCCAGGCGTCCTTCTGGCTTGTTGCCAGGCGTCCCTTCTGGCTTGTTGCCAGGCGTCCTTCTGGCTTGTTGCCAGGCGTCCTTCTGGCTTGTTGCCAGGCGTCCTTCTGGCTTGTTGCCAGGCGTCCTTCTGGCTTGTTGCCAGGCGTCCTCTGGCTTGTTGCCAGGCGTCCTTCTGGCTTGTTGCCAGGCGTCCTTCTGGCTTGTTGCCAGGCGTCCTTCTGGCTTGTTGCCAGGCGTCCTTCTGGCTTGTTGCCAGGCGTCCTTCTGGCTTGTTGCCAGGCGTCCTTCTGGCTTGTTGCCAGGCGTCCTTCTGGCTTGTTGCCAGGCGTCCCTTCTGGCTTGTTGCCAGGCGTCCTTCTGGCTTGTTGCCAGGCGTCCTTCTGGCTTGTTGCCAGGTGTCCTTCTGGCTTGTTGCCAGGCGTCCTTCTGGCTTGTTGCCAGGTGTCCTTCTGGCTTGTTGCCAGGCGTCCTTCTGGCTTGTTGCCAGGTGTCCCTCTGGCTTGTTGCCAGGTGTCCTTCTGGCTTGTTGCCAGGCGTCCTTCTTGCTTGTTGCCAGGCGTCCCTTCTGGCTTGTTGCCAGGCGTCCTTCTGACTTGTTGCCAGGCGTCCTTCTGGCTTGTTGCCAGGTGTCCTTCTGGCTTGTTGCCAGGTGTCCTTCTGGCTTGTTGCCAGGCGTCCCTCTGGCTTGTTGCCAGGCGTCCTTCTGGCTTGTTGCCAGGCGTCCTTCTGGCTTGTTGCCAGGCGTCCTTCTGGCTTGTTGCCAGGCGTCCTGCTGGCTTGTTGCCAGGCGTCCCTCTGGCTTGTTGCCAGGCGTCCCTCTGGCTTGTTGCCAGGCGTCCCTCTGGCTTGTTGCCAGGCGTCCTTCTGGCTTGTTGCCAGGCGTCCTTCTGGCTTGTTGCCAGGCGTCCTTCTGGCTTGTTGCCAGGCGTCCTTCTGGCTTGTTGCCAGGTGCCCTGCTGGCTTGTTGCCAGGCGTCCCTCTGGCTTGTTGCCAGGTGTCCTTCTGGCTTGTTGCCAGGCGTCCTTCTTTCTTGTTGCCAGGCGTCCCTCTGGCTTGTTGCCAGGCGTCCTTCTGACTTGTTGCCAGGCGTCCTTCTGGCTTGTTGCCAGGCGTCCTTCTGGCTTGTTGCCAGGGGTCCTTCTGGCTTGTTGCCAGGCGTCCCTCTGGCTTGTTGCCAGGCGTCCTTCTGGCTTGTTGCCAGGCGTCCTTCTGGCTTGTTGCCAGGCGTCCTTCTGGCTTGTTGCCAGGCGTCCTTCTGGCTTGTTGCCAGGCGTCCCTCTGGCTTGTTGCCAGGTGTCCTTCTGGCTTGTTGCCAGGCGTCCTTCTGGCTTGTTGCCAGGCGTCCCTTCTGGCTTGTTGCCAGGCGTCCTTCTGACTTGTTGCCAGGCGTCCTTCTGGCTTGTTGCCAGGCGTCCTTCTGGCTTGTTGCCAGGTGTTCTTCTGGCTTGTTGCCAGGCGTCCTTCTTTCTTGCTGCCAGGCGTCCCTCTGGCTTGTTGCCAGGCGTCCTTCTGGCTTGTAGCCAGGCGTCCTTCTGGCTTGTTGCCAGGCGTCCTTCTGGCTTGTGGCCAGGCGTCCTTCTGGCGTGTTGCCAGGCGCCCTTCGGGCTTGTTGCCAGGCGTCCTTCTGGCTTGTTGCCAGGCGTCCTTCTGGCTTGTTGCCAGGCGTCCTTCTGGCTTGTTGCCAAGCGTCCCTTTGGCTTGTGACCAGGTGTCCTTCTGGCTTGTTTCCAGGCGTCCCTTTGGCTTGTGACCAGGTGTCCTTCTGGCTTGTTGCCAGGCGTCCTTCTGGCTTGTTGCCAGGCGTCCTTCTTTCTTGTTGCCAGGCGTCCCTCTGGCTTGTTGCCAGGCGTCCTTCTGGCTTGTTGCCAGGCGTCCCTCTGGCTTGTTGCCAGGCGTCCTTCTGGCTTGTTGCCAGGCGTCCTTCTGGCTTGTTGCCAGGTGCCCTCCTGGCTTGTTGCCAGGTGTCCTTCTGGCTTGTTGCCAGGCGTCCTTCTTTCTTGTTGCCAGGCGTCCCTTCTGGTTTTTGCCAGGCGTCCTTCTGACTTGTTGCCAGGCGTCCTTCTGGCTTGTTGCCAGGCGTCGTTTTGGCTTGTTGCCAGGTGTCCTTCTGGCTTGTTGCCAGGCGTCCTTCTTTCTTGCTGCCAGGCGTCCCTCTGGCTTGTTGCCAGGCGTCCTTCTGGCTTGTAGCCAGGCGTCCTTCTGGCTTGTTGCCAGGCGTCCTTCTGGCTTGTGGCCAGGCGTCCTTCTGGCGTGTTGCCAGGCGCCCTTCTGGCTTGTTGCCAGGCGTCTTCTGGCTTGTTGCCAGGCGTCCTTCTGGCTTGTTGCCAGGCGTCCTTCTGGCTTGTTGCCAGGCGTCCCTTTGGCTTGTGACCAGGTGTCCTTCTGGCTTGTTGCCAGGCGTCCCTTTGGCTTGTTGACCAGGTGTCCTTCTGGCATGTTGCCAGGCGTCCCTCTGGCTTGTTGCCAGGCGTCCTTCTGGCTTGTTGCCAGGCGTCCTTCTGGCTTGTTGCCAGGCGTCCTTCTGGCTTGTTGCCAGGCGTCCTTCTGGCTTGTTGCCAGGCGTCCTTCTGGCTTGTTGCCAGGCGTCCTTCTGGCTTGTTGCCAGGCGTCCTTCTGGCTTGTTGCCAGGCGTCCTTCTGGCTTGTTGCCAGGTGTCCTGCTGGCTTGTTGCCAGGCGTCCCTTTGGCTTGTGACCAGGTGTCCTTCTGGCTTGTTGCCAGGCGTCCTTCTGGCTTGTTGCCAGGAGTCCTTCTTTCTTGTTGCCAGGCGTCCCTCTGGCTTGTTGCCAGGCGTCCCTCTGACTTGTTGCCAGGCGTCCCTCTGACTTTTTGCCAGGCGTCCCTTTGGCTTGTGACCAGGTGTCCTTCTGGCTTGTTGCCAGGTGTCCTTCTGGCTTGTTGCCAGGCGTCCTTCTGGCTTGTTGCCAGGCGTCCCTTTGGCTTGTGACCAGGTGTCCTTCTGGCTTGTTGCCAGGCGTCCCTTTGGCTTGTGACCAGGTGTCCTTCTGGCTTGTTGCCAGGCGTCCTTCTGGCTCTGTTGCCAGGCGTCCTTCTTTCTTGTTGCCAGGCGTCCTTCTGGCTTGTGACCAGGTGTCCTTCTGGCTTGTTGCCAGGCGTCCTGCTGGCTTGTTGCCAGGCGTCTCTTTGGCTTGTTGACCAGGTGTCCTTCTGGCTTGTTGCCAGGCGTCCTGCTGGCTTGTTGCAGGGTGTCCTTCTGGCTTGTTGCCAGGCGTCCCTCTGGCTTGTTGCCAGGCGTCCTTCTGGCTTGTTGCCAGGCGTCCCTCTGGCTTCTTGCCAGGCGTCCTTCTGACTTGTTGCCAGGCGTCCCTCTGGCTTGTTGCCAGGCGTCCTTCTGGCTTGTTGCCAGGCGTCCTTCTGGCTTGTTGCCAGGTGTCCTTCTGGCTTGTTGCCAGGCGTCCTTCTGGCGTGTTGCCAGGTGTCCTTCTGGCTTGTTGCCAGGCGTCCTTCTGGCTTGTTGCCAGGTGTCCCTCTGGCTTGTTGCCAGGTGTCCTTCTGGCTTGTTGCCAGGCGTCCTTCTTTCTTGTTGCCAGGCGTCCCTCTGGTTTTTGCCAGGCGTCCTTCTGACTTGTTGCCAGGCGTCCTTCTGGCTTGTTGCCAGGCGTCCTTCTGGCTTGTTGCCAGGTGTTCTTCTGGCTTGTTGCCAGGCGTCCCTCTGGCTTGTTGCCAGGCGTCCTTCTGGCTTGTTGCCAGGCGTCCTTCTGGCTTGTTGCCAGGCGTCCTTCTGGCTTGTTGCCAGGCGTCCTGCTGGCTTGTTGCCAGGCGTCCCTCTGGCCTGTTGCCAGGCGTCCCTCTGGCTTGTTGCCAGGCGTCCCTCTGTCTTGTTGCCAGGCGTCCTTCTGGCTTGTTGCCAGGCGTCCTTCTGGCTTGTTGCCAGGCGTCCTTCTGGCTTGTTGCCAGGCGTCCTTCTGGCTTGTTGCCAGGTGCCCTGTGGCTTGTTGCCAGGCGTCCCTCTGGCTTGTTGCCAGGTGTAATTCTGGCTTGTTGCCAGGAGTCCTTCTTTCTTGTTGCCAGGCGTCCCTCTGGCTTGTTGCCAGGCGTCCTTCTGACTTGTTGCCAGGCGTCCTTCTGGCTTGTTGCCAAGCGTCCTTCTGGCTTGTTGCCAGGGGTCCTTCTGGCTTATTGCCAGGCGTCCCTCTGGCTTGTTGCCAGGCGTCCTTCTGGCTTGTTGCCAGGCGTCCTTCTGGCGTGTTGCCAGGTGTCCTTCTGGCTTGTTGCCAGGCGTCCTTCTGGCTTGTTGCCAGGTGCCCTCCTGGCTTGTTGCCAGGTGTCCTTCTGGCTTGTTGCCAGGCGTCCTTCTGGCTTGTTGCCAGGCGTCCCTTCTGGTTTTTGCCAGGCGTCCTTCTGACTTGTTGCCAGGCGTCCTTCTGGCTTGTTGCCAGGCGTCCTTCTGGCTTGTTGCCAGGTGTTCTTCTGGCTTGTTGCCAGGCGTCCTTCTGGCTTGTTGCCAGGCGTCCCTCTGGCTTGTTGCCAGGCGTCCTTCTGGCTTGTTGCCAGGCGTCCTTCTGGCTTGTTGCCAGGCGTCCTTCTGGCTTGTTGCCAGGCGTCCTTCTGGCTTGTTGCCAGGCGTCCTTCTGGCTTGTTGCCAGGCGTCCTTCTGGCTTGTTGCCAGGCGTCCTTCTGGCTTGTTGCCAGGCGTCCTTCTGGCTTGTTGCCAGGCGTCCCTCTGGCTTGTTGCCAGGTGTCCTTCTGGCTTGTTGCCAGGCGTCCCTCTGGCTTGTTGCCAGGCGTCCTTCTGGCTTGTTGCCAGGCGTCCTTCTGGCTTGTTGCCAGGCGTCCTTCTGGCTTGTTGCCAGGCGTCCCTCTGGCTTGTTGCCAGGCGTCCTTCTGGCTTGTTGCCAGGCGTCCTTCTGGCTTGTTGCCAGGCGTCCTTCTGGCTTGTTGCCAGGTGTCCTTCTGGCTTGTTGCCAGGCGTCCTTCTTGCTTGTTGCCAGGCGTCCCTCTGGCTTGTTGCCAGGCGTCCTTCTGGCTTGTTGCCAGGCGTCCTTCTGGCTTGTTGCCAGGCGTCCTTCTGGCTTGTTGCCAGGCGTCCTTCTGGCTTGTTGCCAGGCGTCCCTTCTGGCTTGTTGCCAGGCGTCCTTCTGGCTTGTTGCCAGGCGTCCTTCTGGCTTGTTGCCAGGCGTCCTTCTGGCTTGTTGCCAGGCGTCCCTTCTGGCTTGTTGCCAGGTGTCCTTCTGGCTTGTTGCCAGGCGTCCCTTCTGGCTTGTTGCCAGGCGTCCTTCTGGCTTGTTGCCAGGCGTCCTTCTGGCTTGTTGCCAGGCGTCCTTCTGGCTTGTTGCCAGGCGTCCTTCTGGCTTGTTGCCAGGCGTCCTTCTGGCTTGTTGCCAGGTGCCCTGCTGGCTTGTTGCCAGGCGTCCCTCTGGCTTGTTGCCAGGTGTCCTTCTGGCTTGTTGCCAGGCGTCCTTCTTGCTTGTTGCCAGGCGTCCCTCTGGCTTGTTGCCAGGCGTCCTTCTGACTTGTTGCCAGGCGTCCTTCTGGCTTGTTGCCAAGCGTCCTTCTGGCTTGTTGCCAGGGGTCCTTCTGGCTTATTGCCAGGCGTCCCTCTGGCTTGTTGCCAGGCGTCCTTCTGGCTTGTTGCCAGGCGTCCTTCTGGCGTGTTGCCAGGTGTCCTTCTGGCTTGTTGCCAGGCGTCCTTCTGGCTTGTTGCCAGGTGCCCTCCTGGCTTGTTGCCAGGTGTCCTTCTGGCTTGTTGCCAGGCGTCCTTCTGGCTTGTTGCCAGGCGTCCCTTCTGGTTTTTGCCAGGCGTCCTTCTGACTTGTTGCCAGGCGTCCTTCTGGCTTGTTGCCAGGCGTCCTTTGGCTTGTTGCCAGGTGTTCCTTCTGGCTTGTTGCCAGGCGTCCTTCTTTCTTGCTGCCAGGCGTCCCTCTGGCTTGTTGCCAGGCGTCCTTCTGGCTTGTAGCCAGGCGTCCTTCTGGCTTGTTGCCAGGCGTCCTTCTGGCTTGTGGCCAGGCGTCCTTCTGGCGTGTTGCCAGGCGCCCTTCTGGCTTGTTGCCAGGCGTCCTTCTGGCTTGTTGCCAGGCGTCCTTCTGGCTTGTTGCCAGGCGTCCTTCTGGCTTGTTGCCAAGCGTCCCTATGGCTTGTGACCAGGTGTCCTTCTGGCTTGTTTCCAGGCGTCCCATTGGCTTGTGACCAGGTGTCCTTCTGGCTTGTTGCCAGGCGTCCTTCTGGCTTGTTGCCAGGCGTCCTTCTTTCTTGTAGCCAGGCGTCCCTCTGGCTTGTTGCCAGGCGTCCTTCTGGCTTGTTGCCAGGCGTCCTTCTGGCTTGTTGCCAGGCGTCCTTTTGGCTTGTTGCCAGGTGTTCTTCTGGCTTGTTGCCAGGCGTCCTTCTTTCTTGCTGCCAGGCGTCCCTCTGGCTTATTGCCAGGCGTCCTTCTGGCTTGTAGCCAGGCGTCCTTCTGGCTTGTTGCCAGGCGTCCTTCTGGCTTGTGGCCAGGCGTCCTTCTGGCGTGTTGCCAGGCGCCCTTCTGGCTTGTTGCCAGGCGTCCTTCTGGCTTGTTGCCAGGCGTCCTTCTGGCTTGTTGCCAGGCGTCCTTCTGGCTTGTTGCCAAGCGTCCCTTTGGCTTGTGACCAGGTGTCCTTCTGGCTTGTTTCCAGGCGTCCCATTGGCTTGTGACCAGGTGTCCTTCTGGCTTGTTGCCAGGCGTCCTTCTGGCTTGTTGCCAGGCGTCCTTCTTTCTTGTTGCCAGGCGTCCCTCTGGCTTGTTGCCAGGCGTCCTTCTGGCTTGTTGCCAGGCGTCCCTCTGGCTTGTTGCCAGGCGTCCTTCTGGCTTGTTTCCAGGCGTCCCATTGGCTTGTGACCAGGTGTCCTTCTGGCTTGTTGCCAGGCGTCCTTCTGGCTTGTTGCCAGGCGTCCTTCTTTCTTGTTGCCAGGCGTCCCTCTGGCTTCTTGCCAGGCGTCCTTCTGACTTGTTGCCAGGCGTCCCTCTGGCTTGTTGCCAGGCGTCCTTCTAGCTTGTTGCCAGGCGTCCTTCTGGCTTGTTGCCAGGTGTTCTTCTGGCTTGTTGCCAGGCGTCCTTCTGGCGTGTTGCCAGGTGTCCTTCTGGCTTGTTGCCAGGCGTCCTTCTGGCTTGTTGCCAGGTGCCCTCCTGGCTTGTTGCCAGGTGTCCTTCTGGCTTGTTGCCAGGCGTCCTTCTTTCTTGTTGCCAGGCGTCCCTTCTGGTTTTTGCCAGGCGTCCTTCTGACTTGTTGCCAGGCGTCCTTCTGGCTTGTTGCCAGGCGTCCTTTTGGCTTGTTGCCAGGTGTTCTTCTGGCTTGTTGCCAGGCGTCCTTCTTTCTTGCTGCCAGGCGTCCCTCTGGCTTGTTGCCAGGCGTCCTTCTGGCTTGTAGCCAGGCGTCCTTCTGGCTTGTTGCCAGGCGTCCTTCTGGCTTGTGGCCAGGCGTCCTTCTGGCGTGTTGCCAGGCGCCCTTCTGGCTTGTTGCCAGGCGTCCTTCTGGCTTGTTGCCAGGCGTCCTTCTGGCTTGTTGCCAGGCGTCCTTCTGGCTTGTTGCCAAGCGTCCCTTTGGCTTGTGACCAGGTGTCCTTCTGGCTTGTTTCCAGGCGTCCCTTTGGCTTGTGACCAGGTGTCCTTCTGGCTTGTTGCCAGGCGTCCTTCTGGCTTGTTGCCAGGCGTCCTTCTTTCTTGTTGCCAGGCGTCCCTCTGTCTTGTTGCCAGGTGTCCTTCTGGCTTGTTGCCAGGCGTCCCTTTGGCTTGTTGCCAGGCGTCCTTCTGGCTTGTTGCCAGGCGTCCTTCTGGCTTGTTGCCAGGCGTCCTTCTTTCTTGTTGCCAGGCGTCCCTCTGGCTTGTTGCCAGGTGTCCTTCTGGCTTGTTGCCAGGCGTCCCTTTGGCTTGTGACCAGGTGTCCTTCTGGCTTGTTGCCAGGCGTCCCTTTAGCTTGTGACCAGGTGTCCTTCTGGCATGTTGCCAGGCGTCCCTCTGGCTTGTTGCCAGGCGTCCTTCTGGCTTGTTGGCAGGCGTCCTTCTGGCTTGTTGCCAGGCGTCCTTCTGGCTTGTTGAGAGGCGTCCTTCTGGCTTGTTGCCAGGCGTCCTTCTGGCTTGTTGCCAGGCGTCCTTCTGGCTTGTTGCCAGGCGTCCTTCTGGCTTGTTGCCAGGCGTCCTTCTGGCTTGTTGCCAGGTGTCCTGCTGGCTTGTTGCCAGGCGTCCCTTTGGCTTGTGACCAGGTGTCCTTCTGGCTTGTTGCCAGGCGTCCTTCTGGCTTGTTGCCAGGAGTCCTTCTTTCTTGTTGCCAGGCGTCCCTCTGGCTTGTTGCCAGGCGTCCCTCTGACTTGTTGCCAGGCGTCCCTCTGACTTTTTGCCAGGCGTCCCTTTGGCTTGTGACCAGGTGTCCTTCTGGCTTGTTGCCAGGTGTCCTTCTGGCTTGTTGCCAGGCGTCCTTCTGGCTTGTTGCCAGGCGTCCCTTTGGCTTGTGACCAGGTGTCCTTCTGGCTTGTTGCCAGGCGTCCCTTTGGTTTGTGACCAGGTGTCCTTCTGGCTTGTTGCCAGGCGTCCTTCTGGCTCTTTGCCAGGCGTCCTTCTTTCTTGTTGCCAGGCGTCCTTCTGGCTTGTGACCAGGTGTCCTTCTTTCTTGTTGCCAGGCGTCCTTCTGGCTTGTGACCAGGTGTCCTTCTGGCTTGTTGCCAGGCGTCCTGCTGGCTTGTTGCCAGGCGTCTCTTTGGCTTGTGACCAGGTGTCCTTCTGGCTTGTTGCCAGGCGTCCTGCTGGCTTGTTGCAGGGTGTCCTTCTGGCTTGTTGCCAGGCGTCCCTCTGGCTTGTTGCCAGGCGTCCTTCTGGCTTGTTGCCAGGCGTCCCTCTGGCTTCTTGCCAGGCGTCCTTCTGACTTGTTCCCAGGCGTCCCTCTGGCTTGTTGCCAGGCGTCCTTCTGGCTTGTTGCCAGGCGTCCTTCTGGCTTGTTGCCAGGTGTCCTTCTGGCTTGTTGCTAGGCGTCCTTCTGGCGTGTTGCCAGGTGTCCTTCTGGCTTGTTGCCAGGCGTCCTTCTGGCTTGTTGCCAGGTGCCCTCCTGGCTTGTTGCCAGGTGTCCTTCTGGCTTGTTGCCTGGCGTCCTTCTTTCTTGTTGCCAGGCGTCCCTTCTGGTTTTTGCCAGGCGTCCTTCTGACTTGTTGCCAGGCGTCCTTCTGGCTTGTTGCCAGGCGTCCTTTTGGCTTGTTGCCAGGTGTTCTTCTGGCTTGTTGCCAGGCGTCCCTCTGGCTTGTTGCCAGGCGTCCTTCTGGCTTGTTGTCAGACGTCCTTCTGGCTTGTTGCCAGGCGTCCTTCTGGCTTGTTGCCAGGCGTCCTGCTGGCTTGTTGCCAGGCGTCCCTCTGGCCTGTTGCCAGGCGTCCCTCTGGCTTGTTGCCAGGCGTCCCACTGTCTTGTTGCCAGGCGTGCTTCTGGCTTGTTGCCAGGCGTCCTTCTGGCTTGTTGCCAGGCGTCCTTCTGGCTTGTTGCCAGGCGTCCTTCTGGCTTGTTGCCAGGTGCCCTGTGGCTTGTTGCCAGGCGTCCCTCTGGCTTGTTGCCAGGTGTCCTTCTGGCTTGTTGCCAGGCGTCCTTCTTTCTTGTTGCCAGGCGTCCCTCTGGCTTGTTGCCAGGCGTCCTTCTGACTTGTTGCCAGGCGTCCTTCTGGCTTGTTGCCAAGCGTCCTTCTGGCTTGTTGCCAGGGGTCCTTCTGGCTTATTGCCAGGCGTCCCTCTGGCTTGTTGCCAGGCGTCCTTCTGGCTTGTTGCCAGGCGTCCTTCTGGCTTGTTGCCAGGCGTCCTTCTGGCTTGTTGCCAGGCGTCCTTCTGGCTTGTTGCCAGGCGTCCTTCTGGCTTGTTGCCAGGTGCCCTGCTGGCTTGTTGCCAGGCGTCCCTCTGGCTTGTTGCCAGGTGTCCTTCAGGCTTGTTGCCAGGCGTCCTTCTTTCTTGTTGCCAGGCGTCCCTCTGGCTTGTTGCCAGGCGTCCTTCTGACTTGTTGCCAGGCGTCCCTCTGGCTTGTTGCCAGGCGTCCTTCTGGCTTGTTGCCAGGCGTCCTTCTGGCTTATTGCCAGGCGTCCCTCTGGCCTGTTGCCAGGCGTCCCTCTGGTTTGTTGCCAGGCGTCCTTCTGGCTTGTTCCCAGGCGTCCTGCTGGCTTGTTGCCAGGCGTCCCTCTGGCTTGTTGCCAGGTGTCCTTCTGGCTTGTTGCCAGCAGGCGTCCTTCTTTCTTGTTGCCAGGCGTCCTTCTGGCTTGTTGCCAGGGGTCCTTCTGGCTTGTTGCCAGGCGTCCCTCTGGCTTGTTGCCAGGCGTCCTTCTGGCTTGTTGCCAGGCGTCCTTCTGGCTTGTTGCCAGGCGTCCTTCTGGCTTGTTGCCAGGTGTCCTTCTGACTTGTTGCCAGGCGTCCTTCTGGCTTGTTGCCAGGCGTCCTTCTGGCTTGTTGCTAGGGGTCCTTCTGGCTTGTTGCCAGGCGTCCCTCTGGCTTGTTGCCAGGCGTCCTTCTGACTTGTTGCCAGGCGTCCTTCTGGCTTGTTGCCAGGCGTCCTTCTTTCTTGTTGCCAGGCATCCCTCTGGCTTGTTGCCAGGTGTCCTTCTGGCTGGTTGCCAGGCGTCCTTCTGGCTTGTTGCCAGGTGCCCTGCTGGCTTGTTGCCAGGAGTCCCTCTGGCTTGTTGCCAGGCGTCCTTCTGGCTTGTTGCCTGGCGTCCTGCTGGCTTGTTGCCAGGCGTCTCTCTGGCCTGTTGCCAGGCGTCCCTCTGGCTTGTTGCCATGCAGGCGTCCTTCTGGCTTGTTGCCAGGCGTCCAGCTGGCTTGTTGCCAGGCGTCCTACTGGCTTGTTCCCAGGCGTCCTGCTGGCTTGTTGCCAGGCGTCCCTCTGGCTTGTTGCCAGGCGTCCTTCTGACTTGTTGCCAGGCGTCCCTCTGGCTTGTTGCCAGGCGTCCTTCTGGCTTGTTGCCAGGCGTCCTTCTGGCGTGTTGCCAGGCGTCCTTCTGGCGTGTTGCCAGGCGCCCTTCTGGCTTGTTGCCAGAACGTCCCTCTGGCTTGTTGCCAGGCGTCCTTCTGACTTAATGCCAGGCGTCCCTCTGGCTTGTTGCCAGGCGTCCTTCTGGCTTGTTGCCAGGCGTCCTTCTGGCTTGTTGCCAGGCGTCCTTCTGACTTGTTGCCAGGCGTCCCTCTGGCTTGTTGCCAGGCGTCCTTCTGGCTTGTTGCCAGGCGTCCTTCTGGCTTGTTGCCAGGCGTCCTTCTGGCGTGTTGCCAGGCGCCCTTCTGGCTTGTTGCCAGGCGTCCTTCTGGCTTGTTGCCAGGCGTCCTTCTGGCTTGTTGCCAGGCGTCCTTCTGGCTTGTTGCGAGGCGTCCTTCTGGCTTGTTGCCAGGCGCCCTTCTGGCTTGTTGCCAGGCGTCCTTCTGGCTTGTTGCCAGGCGTCCCTCTGGCTTGTTGCCAGGCGTCCTTCTGACTTGTTGCCAGGCGTCCTTCTGGCTTGTTGCCAGGCGTACTTCTGGCTTGTTGCCAGGTGCCCTGCTGGCTTGTTGCCAGGCGTCCCTCTGGCTTGTTGCCAGGTGTCCTTCTGGCTTGTTGCCAGGCGTCCTTCTTTCTTGTTGCAAGGCGTCCCTCTGGCTTGTTGCCAGGCGTCCTTCTTTCTTGTTGCCAGGCGTCCTTCTGTCTTGTTGCCAGGCGTCCTTCTGGCTTGTTGCCAGGGGTCCTTCTGGCTTGTTGCCAGGCGTACCTCTGGCTTGTTGCCTGGCGTCCTCCTGGCTTGTTGCCAGGCGTCCTTCTGGCTTGTTGCCAGGCGTCCTTCTGGCTTGTTGCCAGGCGTCCTTCTGGCTTGTTGCCAGGCGTCCTTCTGGCTTGTTGCCAGGCGTCCTTCTTTCTTGTTGCCAGGCGTCCCTCTGGCTTGTTGCCAGGTGTCCTTCTGGCTTGTTGCCAGGCGTCCTTCTGGCTTGTTGCCAGGTGTCCCTCTGGCTTGTTGCCAGGCGTCCTTCTGGCTTGTTGCCAGGTGCCCTGCTGGCTTGTTGCCAGGCGTCCCTCTGGCTTGTTGCCAATTGTCCTTCTGGCTTGTTGCCAGGCGTCCTTCTTTCTTGTTGCCAGGCGTCCCTTCTGGTTTTTGCCAGGCGTCCTTCTGACTTGTTGCCAGGCGTCCTTCTGGCTTGTTGCCAGGCGTCCTTCTGGCTTGTTGCCAGGCGTCCCTCTGGCTTGTTGCCAGGCGTCCTTCTGGCTTGTTGTCAGGCGTCCTTCTGGCTTGTTGCCAGGCGTCCTTCTGGCTTGTTGCCAGGCGTCCTGCTGGCTTGTTGCCAGGCGTCCCTCTGGCCTGTTGCCAGGCGTCCCTCTGGCTTGTTGCCAGGCGTCCCTCTGTCTTGTTGCCAGGCGTCCTTCTGGCTTGTTGCCAGGCGTCCTTCTGGCTTGTTGCCAGGCGTCCTTCTGGCTTGTTGCCAGGCGTCCTTCTGGCTTGTTGCCAGGTGCCCTGTGGCTTGTTGCCAGGCGTCCCTCTGGCTTGTTGCCAGGTGTAATTCTGGCTTGTTGCCAGGCGTCCTTCTTTCTTGTTGCCAGGCGTCCCTCTGGCTTGTTGCCAGGCGTCCTTCTGACTTGTTGCCAGGCGTCCTTCTGGCTTGTTGCCAAGCGTCCTTCTGGCTTGTTGCCAGGGGTCCTTCTGGCTTATTGCCAGGCGTCCCTCTGGCTTGTTGCCAGGCGTCCTTCTGGCTTGTTGCCAGGCGTCCTTCTGGCGTGTTGCCAGGTGCCCTCCTGGCTTGTTGCCAGGCGCCCTTCTGGCTTGTTGCCAGGTGCCCTGCTGGCTTGTTGCCAGGCGTCCCTCTGGCTTGTTGCCAATTGTCCTTCTGGCTTGTTGCCAGGCGTCCTTCTTTCTTGTTGCCAGGCGTCCCTCTGGTTTTTGCCAGGCGTCCTTCTGACTTGTTGCCAGGCGTCCTGCTGGCTTGTTGCCAGGCGTCCCTCTGGCCTGTTGCCAGGCGTCCCTCTGGCTTGTTGCCAGGCGTCCATCTGGCTTGTTGCCAGGCGTCCTGCTGGCTTCTTGCCAGGCATCCTACTGGCTTGTTCCCAGGCGTCCTGCTGGCTTGTTGCCAGGCGTCCCTCTGGCTTGTTGCCAGGCGTCCTTCTGACTTGTTGCCAGGCGTCCCTCTGGCTTGTTGCCAGGCGTCCTTCTGGCTTGTTGCCAGGCGTCCTTCTGGCGTGTTGCCAGGCGCCCTTCTGGCTTCTTGCCAGGCGTCCTTCTGGCTTGTTGCCAGGCGTCCTTCTGGCTTGTTGCCAGGCGTCTTTCTGGCTTGTTGCCAGGCGCCCTTCTAGCTTGTTGCCAGGCGTCCTTCTGGCTTGTTGCCAGGCGTCCTTCTGGCTTGTTGCCAGGCGCCCTTCTGGCTTGTTGCCAGGCGTCCTTCTGGCTTGTTGCCAGGCGTCCCTCTGGCTTGTTGCCAGGCGTCCTTCTGGCTTGTTGCCAGGCGTCCTTCTGGCTTGTTGCCAGGCGTCCTTCTGGCTTGTTGCCAGGTGCCCTGCTGGCTTGTTGCCAGGCGTCCCTCTGGCTTGTTGCCAGGTGTCCTTCTGGCTTGTTGCCAGGCGTCCTTCTTTCTTGTTGCCAGGCGTCCCTCTGGCTTGTTGCCAGGCGTCCTTCTGAATTGTTGCCAGGCGTCCTTCTGGCTTGTTGCCAGGCGTCCTTCTAACTTGTTGCCAGGGGTCCTTCTGGCTTGTTGCCAGGCGTCCTTCTAACTTGTTGCCAGGGGTCCTTCTGGCTTGTTGCCAGGCGTACTGCTGGCTTGTTGCCAGGGGTCCTTCTGGCTTGTTGCCAGGCGTCCTCTGGCTTGTTGCCAGGCGTCCTTTTGGCTTGTTGCCAGGCGTTCTTCTGGCTTGTTGCCAGGCGTCCCTTTGGCCTGTTGCCAGGCGTCCCTCTGGTTTGTTGCCAGGCGTCCTTCTGGCTTGTTCCCAGGCGTCCTGCTGGCTTGTTGCCAGTTGTCCTTCTGGCTTGTTGCCAGCAGGCGTCCTTCTTTCTTGTTGCCAGGCGTCCTTCTGGCTTGTTGCCAGGTGTCCTTCTGGCTTGTTGCCAGGCGTCCCTCTGGCTTGTTGCCAGGCGTCCTTGTGGCTTGTTGCCAGGCGTCCTTCTGGCTTGTTGCCAGGCGTCCTTCTGGCTTGTTGCCAGGTGTCCTTCTGACTTGTTGCCAGGCGTCCTTCTGGCTTGTTGCCAGACGTCCTTCTGGCTTGTTGCCAGGGGTCCTTCTGGCTTGTTGCCAGGCGTCTCTCTGGCTTGTTGCCAGGCGTCCTTCTGGCTTGTTGCCAGGCGTCCTTCTGACTTGTTGCCAGGCGTCCTTCTGGCTTGTTGCCAGGCGTCCTTCTTTCTTGTTGCCAGGCATCCCTCTGGCTTGTTGCCAGGTGTCCTTCTGGCTGGTTGCCAGGAGTCCATCTGGCTTGTTGCCAGGTGCCCTGCTGGCTTGTTGCCAGGAGTCCCTCTGGCTTGTTGCCAAGCGTCCTTCTGGCTTGTTGCCTGGCGTCCTGCTGGCTTGTTGCCAGGCGTCTCTCTGGCCTGTTACCAAGGCGTCCCTCTGGCTTGTTGCCATGCAGGCGTCCTTCTCGCTTGTTGCCAGGTGTCCTTCTGGCTTGTTGCCAGGCGTCTTTCCGGCTTGTTACCAGGTGTCCTTCTGGCTTGTTGCCAGGCAACCCGTTCTCACACAAGACAGTACATATATGACTAGTGCTTAAAGTCAATATGTGGAATGTGATTTAGTACATATGTGATATATTCCCAGTTAACTTTTTTACCAAGGCTCAAACTCTTCCTCACGTACCAATTTACGTCTCACAGTACTCGTCCATCAACGTAGATAGCTGAATAGTCGTGATTGGTTCAATTATAACGAAAATTGTAGTTTTCAGGTCCCACATGGGTTGTGAAATTCACCTACTATTGTCCATGCTCTTATAATATTACAGATCAGCTACATCCTATTGAAGGCTCGTAGTTTTGTTTTGAGAAATATTAGTTGTTCTTAGTAAATTATAATAAGCACAATAAATTATTACATAGAATAAGTGCTTCACCAATCAATATTATATACCATAGTTTGTGCTTTAGAAATCTTTAAAGAATGTTTTGTAGGAACGCTAACAGAAAACGATGTTATGTTGGAATGTATATAGGGTAAACTACTGCAAACAGGATGGTATGGTGTGGATTATTGGAAACTATAGGATTAGTATAGGGTCCACTACCACCTGTTAGGTGGGTTAGGGGTCCAATAACACCCGCAGGATGAGTATGGGGGTCACATCCACCCACAGGAATGGTATGGGGATCACTTCCACCCACAGGAAGGGTATGGGATCCAATACCATCCACTGGATGTGTATTGCGTCCACTACCACCGACAGGATGGGTATGGGCTCACAACCACCCACAGGATAGGTATGGGGTCCAATACCACCCACAGGATGAGTATGGGGTCCACTATAACCCACAGGATGGGTATGGGGCTCCAACCACCCACAGAATAAGTATGGGGTACAATAACACCCACTGGATATGTATGGCATCCATTGCCCCCACAGGATGACTATAGGGTACAGTATCGCCCACAGGATTAGTATATAGGGTTCACTGCCGCCCACAGAGTCGGTATGGGGTCCACCGCCACCCACAGGGTCGGTATGGGGTCCACTACCGCCCACAGGGTCGCTATGAAGTCAACTACCGTCCACAGGGTCGGTAGGGGTCCACTACCGCCCACAGGGTCGGCAGGGGGTCCACTGCCACCCACTGGGTCGGTAGGGGGTCCACTGCCGCCCACAGGATCGATAGGGGGTCCACTGCCGCCCACAGGGTCGATATGGGGGGGGTCCACTACCGCCCACAGGATCGATAGGGGGTCCACTGCCGCCCACAGGGTCGGTAGGGGTCCACTGCCGCCCACACGTTCGGTAGGGGTCCACTGCCGCCCACAGGGTCGGTAGGGGGTCCACTGCCGCCCACAGGATCGATCGGGGGTCCACTGCCGCCCACAGGGTCGATAGGGGGTCCCTTACCGCCCACAGGGTCTCTATGAAGTCAACTACCGCCCATAGTGTTTGTATAGTGTCCACTATCGCCCATAGTGTTATTATGGGGTCCACTACCCCTCATAGGGTCGGTATGGGGGTCCATTACTACCCACAGGGTGTGTCTGGGGTCTATTTTGGCAATACTGCTTTTCCAATCTCATTTGTTGTTCAATGTAAAATATTTGTTGCTCGACTTGCAACAATTTATATATATATATATATATATATATAGTATAGTGCCTTTGCAATAATGTACCAATGTGTGTATTTTCATAACTCGTTTTAAATTGTTGAAAAATAAATAACTACATTGTGAATGCAAGTCAATGTTTACATGCTAAATCAGAGTTGCCAGATTCCGCTTAAAATAGCAAATTGTGCTTATTTTCAAAGCTTGAGAATTTAGCTTTAAAGTAGTTAAAAAACTACGAATTTCGCAATTTGCTATGTACTTTAGTGTACTATTTTAAAATAAGGTTGGTTTTTAAGCTGCAAGTCATATGAATCTCAAAAAAAGTATATTATTAACAATCTTATCTCCATAGTTCACTAGTTTCTGTAAATCAGATCTGGTAACTGTAGGCCAAGTACTGGAAGACTCAAGACACAATGTGTTGAAGCTATTCTCTTTGAAGAAGTCATCTCGACAGGATCTTCCAGCTCCAGCTATAAAACTTCACCAAACATGGATCTACCTAGTACATCAAATGGTAAGGAATTACTAAACTGTACAAAGTTTTATGCTAGAACATTTGTTACAGAATTGTCCCTGTCAGGGACAATTCAGTCCCTATTCTATGTGTACTCCATCACATAGTGACGGAGTATGTGGGAATAATTTTGTTGACACTGTCCATTTTGTCAATTCTACAACAGCAGATAATATGAATTCCCAGAGATATTTGTAACTTGAGATACTTGGTTTGGTTTGGTTAAGTTAGGTTAGGTTAGCCTAACCCAGTAAATCCTCCCCGGCTAGAATATAAACCCCGGACAAAGTGCTCGTGAAATGCCAGGCATTTGCAAATATGAGGATGTGGTTGATTATATTATATTCTTTTCTATATCATAGATGTTCAATATATGAAAAATATTTTAGACTTAAAAATGGACCCCTGAGGTACTCAACTTACCACATTTCTTCATATTCATTCCCATTTAGTATGACCTTTTGCTCTCTTTGTTTTAACTATTGTTTTGTGCACTTTACAATTTTTTTCATGAACCTGTAATTTCCTTGCTAGTCTTCCATGTGGTACCTTATTAAAGTCTTTAGCATAATCCATGTATACTACATCCACCGGAAACCCTTTATCTGAGTACCATGTTACCATGTCCCAAAAGTGAGGAGGTTTATAAGGTAGCATCTGTTTTTAAGAAGACCATGGTGTGTCGATTGAATAAGATTGTTCACTGAAAGATGGTAAATGATTCCCTCGCTTAGGATTTTCGCCATGAGCTTGCAGATGTGTTATACCTAGCTGATCGGACATTAGTTTTGTGCTTAACTCTTTCTGCTTTTTTTTTAAATACTGTAAGGGTGAAATTTTCATATTTCAAATCTCGGGGTACTATCCCTTGGTTCAGATATTTTGTGGAAAGTATTTTCAGCAGTATTCATAGTTCTTCTGTCAGTTTATTTTCCTTTATAATTAAGGTTTGTTTTCTTTTGTACCATAGAAAGTACCACAGAAAGGTGTTATAATGTTGTGTTAGCTTTTCTGTACAATTTTTCTTTTTTGTTTGTATAAAAGGCTATGCAATGAATTCAAATATTTACGCTACCAATCAATTTTTCAGATAGATCATCGGATTTTGACAGTATGCTGTACATACCAGATGTTCCAAAAATAACTACAGACAACAATAATGGTACTGTGTTTACTATTTTTATACTTTATATATAGGAAGACAAGTTCAATCAATGAGCATTTTAATATATCATCAAAATTTTCATACATTTCTTTCACTTTGTTACACTTGTAAAAACTTATTCTTAGCTATATTTATATAAATGTTAATACCACTGTTAAATGAACATATTGATTTGTGTCCTTATTAGTTATAGCTTATTTATGTTGACCCAGCACCTTACTAAAGGGATTACCTTAACTTGTGTCACTATGTCTCTAGGGGGCTCCAGGTAGGCAGTATAGGTAATGCCACTAACATGCATATCATTATGGGAAAGTCCATAATTTAACACATAATTATAAGTAGGTAATTTGTAGCAAATTTTAAGATTATTAATAGGTACATTGTAGCATAATTTTGCATAAGCATAATTTTCTTGTTTTGTTCTTGTACTTTTCCTTCGAACACTATTATTTTCTCTTCAGAATTTCACCGGAGAATAGCAGTGATGACTAGAGAACATCTTGAACGTGAGTACCAGAAAGCACGTGCTGCAATGATACAAAGAAATGAGTACTTGAAGAGACTCTTAAACGTGGAGGAACCAAACCCAATAAAGGTGACAAACAAGAAACAGAAAAAAGATAACATACAGGATGTATCACACATTAATTCAAAACAAAGACCAGCTGCACCCCAATCTGATGGTATTCTTCTATTATTTTTTTAACAATATTTCTACAGCTGTTATTTGTGTACTTTCCAATAATATTTATTGCCTATTTTTAAGTGTATGCTAGACAATTATGGAGATTAAATTACTATAACACTGAACAACTTGGTAGCATAAAGTTAGTTATAGTAATATCTTGAGATTTGTCTGAAAATATTAATACTTGTATACAATTTGCAATTATGTACCATGCTTAAATCTTCAAATGTGCCACCCAGACATTCTGCCTGCTATACTTTCACCACCACACATTCAAAATGCGGGCTATTCTACTAGTGGCAGAACGTACACTCAAAGTTATTTGGCAGCTGGTGAAGAAACTTTGGAATCATTTGATGTTGGTATGTCCCAACATCATTTGTTGGTATTTAAATGAGGGTTTATTTAATGGACACACGTCATAAATATTATATACCAAAATTGTGCTTAATGCCTATGAAATTTTGTTTAACATATTATACTAATCATTCCTTTCACTTACAAATTTTTCTTACTAATTTGTAATCCCATATTTCAAAGTACTTGCTGCAGAACTTGAACAAATTAAAGATTCTCAGCCAAGTGTTTCTGACTGGCAAAAAAGAAGAAAAAATGCAGAGATTAATTGGGGAGAAAGCAGGGCAATGCTGTTCGATTGGACATTGTCTGAGTTGGGTGTTCCAGATAAAGGTAAATTAAATATTGCTGTGTTCATTAAGGTTATACTGTATAATAAGCATCATATGCAAATTAATGACACTCTATTAATACATTTAGACTTCAGATTGTTTAAAATGTTAGGTATACAGTATTTAAAATTAGTATAAATAATTACCCCTTTTTTCATCAGGTAAAGTTTGTGTACAATGTACAAATTGTGAGGCAAGCATCAAATGTGAAGACTGTTTTGCATTTTTGTGTCACATTTGTGACCAAATGCAACATTTTCTCATGCCTTTCCACCACAGATTATATTGGAAAAATGGCTTTTATGAGCCATTAGACCCGACACAAACTGTGTGCCCTGAAGGAAATATCTTTCACTGGAGTAAGTATACGATACCTGTATAAAATCCGTACTTTGTTCCGAGATTACTTCTACTTCCCAATCCCAGTCTAGAGCTACGATTATCTTGGTATAACAAAATAAATGTTTCATTTCAGTCATTACAACATTTGGAGAAGTCTTAAAGTTTAAACCTGACACTTGGTTTTATAGATTGATTTAATCGTCTGATTGTTTCTTTTCTGTGAATTTCTCAGTCATTATCTGGAGAATAATGTCAATATTTTGTACAATCAAGAAACAATGAAATATTCAGTCTGAAATTCTTTTCCATAAAACTCATTTTGTCAAACTGTCTTCCTTTTCTTTGTTACCAGAACCTGTTGTACCAGCCCAACCACCAAATTCTTGCCCCTACTGCACAGATTGCAAGTTTAAAATTTCAAGCTCCAGCAATCTCTGCATCTTCAACACTATAATGGGTAAATAAACTTTAAAATTTACCCTTTTATTTCCATTACCGGATATTCCTGAATCACAATACATTTTGAAATTTTTGTTGCTATAAATGTTAATTTTTACATCACTATTTTAGCAAGTCGCCACACCACTCAATGCACTGTATTTTAAACTACAGGAAGGTATGACCTCTATACTCCAATCTATACATGCCACTGTGGATATGAGCATCAACAACTAGGCAAGACCATGCACAAGTCTGGTTTCTATTCATCATTAGGAAAGAGCAGCACATTCTACAGCACCAGTCTGCTTGAATCATGGCACCATATAAAAAGAAATTGTCCCGGAACATCATTTCGGGCATTAGTCACTGCACTGGAATCCTTTGGTGCTTCTCGTGGGCGTGTATGTTTTGATACCGTTATTCTTAATATTTTCAGTTTTATATTTCAATACAAAAATTATCAAAATTTTGTAGTAATGTATATTCATTTATTAATAATTAGTTTTTAATTTTGTTCAAACACAAAATGGAATGTTTTTTTTGTTTATTTATCTTATGTCATAATATGCATTTTAAATGTCACCATCTAAAAAATTCTATTCCTAGATTGGACCCATTAATTATATAACTTCGAAGAGAGTGTTCTTCGAATGGCGATTCCAGCAATATGAGCTGAGAAAAATTAGAGGAGAAGCTGACAATGAGTGTCCTGCTTGTGATAAAACCCCTTTAGCAGTACATATTGATGGCAACAAGAAGCTGTATCGTTACAACAAAGTTGGGAGGTAATAAAATGTGCTTTACAGATACTTAATGTATAGTATTCTTTTGTTCTCTACACACACTATATTATAATGAATTATATTGTCTTCAAATTAATGTTCTTATAAATAAAGTATGCACATATAAATATACATTGTCATATGACATATTTTTTAACTGAGTATGTCTTTATAGTTTGCCTTTCAATTGCATCCATATCATCATTTTATTTATCTAACACCATGTAAATTTTTGTTTTATGTAAAATTTAGCAGTGCATCAGAATTCTTCATATAAAACATTTTTTGATACCCCATTACCCATTGTTTAATATTATAGTGGTTACAGACAATAAATAATTATTTCTGAATTATCATTGCAGAGGTATCAGAAACCCCTATTATTCTGATAGTATCTTCAGCAAAGATGAAGATGTTCAAGCTCATGTTGGCACTATTCAGAGCTTGAAAACTAAGGTGAGTTTTATTATATATTGAGAAACCTTCAATTTTACCTAATAACTGTTTGGCGACTATAACATATGGTGGCCATTTTTGTATTTTTTCATTATAGTTTATATATATTGAATAAGGAAATATAACCCATAGAAATTCTTATGTGCAACAACAATGCCTATCGCGCAAAATAATCTCTACCTTCTACCCGTCCTACATAATTATAATCATGCTCACCAACTGGTTATTTAGTTACTATAAATATTTTTGTTTAACAGAGTAAGCACACGTGTGGAGTGTCTACATGGAAAGCTGCTCAAAATAAGCCTCTTTCATTCCAAAGTTTGGATGAAACAGGAATCAGCATGGCCTCCTGTCGACATGGTATTATCCTCCACACCTTGAATATGTATCAAGGAGAGCTGTACAGTTATGCCCACTATTTGCAAATTATGTATTTCAAATACGTAAAGTTTATTTGTCAAGACATAATTTGCAAATATTGGCCATGGGCCTTAACTGTGGCTCAGAAACAATCACATTTTCACATTGGTCAAGCAAAGCCATTTTTAGGAGTCCTACATGCAAAAGGACATGCTTGGTATTGTCAGGTAAATAAAAATATAACATTACATTTATGTATACTAATGTATACATTTATGTATACTAATTAAATTTAATGTAATGTATACATTACATTAAATATAATAAGTACAGTTTGTGTAAAAAAATTTAAGATTTCTGATTGTTTAAGATTAATGATATACGTATCATTTAATATAGTAGGAGGCTTTTAATTTTTGTACAATAATTTGAATTTTTTTTTACTGTATACTTTTATGTTAAAGGTATTGTATGGAGGGCGGTGGCAAGAAGGAAGTGGCATGACTTTAGGGGAAGAGGCAGAGCAAGTGTTTGCATACCTCTCACGATACAACTCTACAACTAAAAACATGCTGAAAGCTGGTATTTGTTTATATGGTTCATCTGATCAAGTTTTTTATTATTTTACCTGCCCTGTAATCAGTATAATGCGATTTGTATTCAGTATTCAATAAGTATCAACTCCCTCAAATAATCAATAAAAGAATGAAAACATATTGGTCAAACTTGAGTTGGTCGTGGTGAGTAAAGGTATGTTATGAAACTGTTATTAATCTATGCTCTTCAAGATGTTCATTGCTATAAATATTTTTCTCAGAAAGAACAGAAGAACTCACAGAGGGTGCAGTCTTTTGGAACCATCGAAAAATTGATGGACTGGCTCGTGCATTAGTTACTCGACTCAGAAAGGTACTAAAAATAATATATATTTATTTTATTTATTTGTATTTATTTTGAAACTTATTATAATGCATTTATATGTGAAAGGTATTATAATGCATTTATAGGTTAGTTATGTGTTCAGATCATGTACTACATATATTTTCCATTATAAATTAGCGACCATTTCCTTGAATTAACTGCTTGAACTTTTTCAATATATCAATAAGGTTAATTTGTATAAAGTATATAGTATTTAATTAACCTAAATGTATGATTCCGAGATATATCAAATGTGTTCACAGAGAAATCACAGTATCGTGATATATCACGGGAACTGTGATGAGGGTTTGAACCCCATGCACTGAGTGCTCTCAGATGCATGCTCTAGTTCACTACGCCACGACATGGTCAGATGAATTGCAACTTGGAGTACTACTGCACCCACAAGGATCCCAAGGCTTCCACTGAAGCCAAACCAGGTTTCACACAATTCCCCCATGAACTCGGTCTCTGTCATTCAGTAGTTCTGCCTTTGATGCCCCCATTTCAATGTCTTTCTCCATGTATTGATATATCACAATAATATGAATTCTATGTGTATTGAAAGGGCCATCAGAGGTAAAACTACTGGAGGACACAGACCAAGTACATGGGAAACTGCATGCACAACCGCCCATGGAATGGGTATGGGGGTGAATAATTAACAAAAATTGAATTGTGGGTTCATTAGTACCCTAGGTTGCAATTCTTTTGACCATGTTGTGGCGCATTCAACTACAGCAAGCATCTGGGAATGCCAAGCCCATAGGTTCGAACCACTCATCACGGTTAATGTGATTTGTTCATTAAATTTATTATATTTTCAAATAGGCCAGAGAGACGGAAATAACAGTTTCAAATGAGATCGACAAACTTGATGTTCAAAAGTCATTGATTCAAGAATGGCGATCTGACCTACAAATGATTTGTAAGGAGTTAGAGTTAAACACTGGAACAACCTCGAAGAACATAAAATATTCTATCGAGGCAGTTGCAGACTCTATCAGGCATCGCAAAAATCTGATTGCCACTGATGCAGGTAGGCTTACTATTTCTTTGTTAACTCTGAAGCAATTTCTATTTAGCTCTTGTCTATAATTTCTATGTAGGTAAATGATGAGGAAATTTTTTTAACAACTTTAAAACTTTCAGCCAAAAAACTTTATTTGCAGCATCCAGTAAAATGCGCTCTTCACTCCGGCACAGAAATGAGTGTGATAGGAAAAAGCTTCAAGGCTTCATAAAAATCTACAATAGTGAAAACTCTGAAATTCTCAGTGAAAAGGATGCAATAGAAGGTATCCTGCCATGGCACAATTTATTGCCTCATCATAGCCAAAATGGTATGTAACTACATCTCATTTTATCAGGGGTTACAATTCGGCCTTATCAAGATAACTAACATTTAGCATGCATAATGGATAAGCTTTACTTATTTTTGAAGTAAAATATCATCACTACTGTTTGTAAAATAGGTGCAGTATCATAATCCGTAGGTTTTTATCAGGTTGATACTGCACAATAAACTATGTATAGTATGTATAATGCAAGTACCTAAACTGTAATTACATTAAATTGAGTTGTAGTTTACTTGCAGTAAATATAATTTTCCTCTTTTATTAGTGTCCCTTGCTCAAAAAAAGAAGGCAGTAGAAGATGTGGAGCTTCAGAAGAGATCCAGAGAAGAGCAACAACACACTGTTCAAGAAATGCTGCATTATCTCGCATATTACAAGAATAAGAGAGAGATTTTAACCGAACATACTGAAGAGTTGTTATGTGGAATTTTTCCTTCATATCTAAGCAAGGTAAGCTAACAGCCTAAATGTGTGTTGCAATTCAGTTCTT
This sequence comes from Procambarus clarkii, assembly GCF_040958095.1. Taxonomy (NCBI): domain Eukaryota; kingdom Metazoa; phylum Arthropoda; class Malacostraca; order Decapoda; family Cambaridae; genus Procambarus; species Procambarus clarkii. The sequence goes on from NW_027189730.1 coordinate 66,290, forward strand.
CATAAACATTTATCCAGCAGAATTTTATACTTGAGTAAAGTCTTGCTATTTACAACTTTGACAGGTAGACAATTCCATGGTTTTCATATACTGTACTGGTGTGTTTTACATATATTTGAACTTTTACCGAAAACTTTATTTATTTATTCTAATTTCTTTAGTATTTTCAGGGAAATTTGTAAATGTCTTAAACCCCATTAAATAGTCTATATATTACAGGATCCTAACAAGTACACTATTGAAGAGAAGCACCTATCAACCAAAAATAAGAGTGGAATCTTGGCTCTTTTGAAGCAAGGGCAAAAGTTGTGTTCTGACAAGCTGAGTGATGCAAAGCGTTTATTTGGATACCAGGAAGAGGATGTTGATGTTTCCGAGCCCTACCTGGAGCTTTGTGACAGTGAAGATGATGATGATGAAGATGAAGATTTACTACTAAACTGATGATACAAAAGTTAAGTATAATAAATTTTACCTGATTTCTCTTGCTAATTTCTCTTACTTAATTTCTCTAATTTCTAATTATCCTAGCCCTAAGATTACTACTGGCCTCCATTGCCTTGCCTGCACTTTGTTTCCCCCTTAACCATATCACTCATTCTTACAGGTGTGAGACAGAGAGGTACAAGATCATCCAAGAGGAACAACACCTGAAGCACCCAACATTTGGGTGTTTTAATTAATAAAAACGCCCTTCATGGCTTCACTCATCCTGGCTGGTTTAATTAAAAAAACCTAACCTAAACCTAATATATATACCTCTAGAGTCAAGGGAGTTAAGTTTTAGGCTGCACAATGAAACTGCTATTGACAATTTTATAACTGCTGCTGATAATGTCTGTCCTGTGACTTTTTTGTAAGCATAACCAAAAGGCTTAACAATCCCTTGCTTACAAAGGGAATACTTAAACCCATTAATAAAAAACATGACCTTGAGAAGAAGTATAGGTTAGGAATTGTCTCCAAAGAATTCTCATGCTCTTCAACAGGTCACTTGAACTCCAAACCTTTCCAGTTATCCTAAAAAAAGCGAGTTACCCCTGTACACAAATGTGGTGATCTCACAGATGTTAACAACTACAGACCTATATCAATCCTGCCTAACTTGTCAACATTTTTTGAAAAGCTACTTGAACTTGAACTCCAAACCTTTCCAGTTATCCTAAAAAAAGCGAGTTACCCCTGTACACAAATGTGGTGATCTCACAGATGTTAACAACTACAGACCTATATCAATCCTGCCTAACTTGTCAACATTTTTTGAAAAACTAATCTACAAGCAGTTTTACTCTTATCTAGCCAAACACCATATACTTAGTACTAGGCTGTACAAGAATATAACAACTCTTGTATATATCTCAAAAAAAAAAAAAAAAAAAAACACAAGACGAAGCTTGAAAAAGTTTAGTGGTATGCCAATAGGCTAGTCCCAGGACTAAGAGGCATGAGTTACGAGGACAGGCTGCGAGAAATGCAATTGATAGGGTACATAAAGATAAACTGTTTAACACGGGTGGTAGGCGAACAAGGGGACACAGGTGGAAACTTAGTACCCAAATGAACCACTAGGATGTTAGAAAGAACTTTTTCAGTGTCAGAGTAGTTAATAGATGGAATGCATTAGGCAGTGATGTGGTGGAGGCTGACTCCATACACAGTTTCAAATGCAGATATGATAGAGCCCAGTAGGCTCAGGAATCTGTACATCAGTTGATTGCCAGTTGAGAGGTGGGACCAAAGAGCCAGAGCTCAACCCCCCGCAACCACAACTAGGTGAGTATACACACAAACCAACCCGTTCTCGCAAATTCGTAAAGTCAATATTGACTTATTAACTACGTGCATAGGTGATATACTAAACATAATAGATACCCTTAAAAAGATTCATAGAAAACACCGACCTTACCTAACCTTGTTAGTATCTTAAAATAAGCATCTTATTGCTTCGTAATTACAATTATTACTTAATCTATACCTATTATAGGTTAGGTAATAATTGTAATTACGAAGCAATAAGATGCTTATCTTAACATACTAAGTAGGTTAGGTAAGGTCGGTGTTTTCTATGAATCTTTTTAAGGGTATCTATTATGTTAAGTATGTCACCTATGCACATATTTAATAAGTCAATATTGACTTATTAAATTTGCGAGAACGGGTTGCACAAACACACACACGTACACACACACACACACAGACACAAACATACACACACTAATGCCTCTATTCACCTTGCAGTAAATAGGAACCTGAAAGTCAGGAAGCTGCTAAAGGCTGCATCTTGGGGATGTGTGAGTGTGTTAGATAAAAATATATGTTGTTTAGATATGATGGAGGAAAAGAGGCCGAGAGTCGGTACATTAGACAACCGACGCTTAGAAAGGCGGGGTCCAAGAGCTAACAGCTAAATCTTGGAAATAATAAATTAAAATATTTAATACACCCACATACATGTTTCACATTATTTTGGCTGAGGGCACACTGAGGGCTGATGGCCCCGTCGACGGGGCAGGAAGTCGGTGGTTGATCAAAGGCCTCCCACATCCTCCACATACCTGAGGATTATTCCGGCTTAATTTTAAACGGAAGTAATGTCTTGGCATTTACGGCTTCAGCGGGTGGGTGGGTCCGTGGGTTTATTACACTGTGAGTGAAAACAATCGCCTATTCTCTATTTTATATTGCGGCTTGTAGAGCTAGAAGCTGTTGCCTCTTGTGTGCGTTGCACAAGGGGATTAATATCTGGATTAATAGCTTTCAATATTTCCAGTATTTTTTAAGGTAACGCTTAAATACCGAAGATACTGCTATTGGACACCGCTTAATTGACAATGTCTCAACAACGCAGGCTAAAGATGTGCGTGGCTCCTGCTATTGCAATGATGCTCATTTGTTTTTCAATGATGGGCCTTAGTTGCCCCCTCTCTAACTTACCGTTCTAAATACCCCTTCTCCATCTTCCGCAAACATTTCCCCTCATACATCTCCCCCCTTTCCTCCTGTCCCCCTTGTCCATCTTTGTCCCCCTGTCCATCTTTGTCCCCTGTCCCTCACTTTGTCCCCTTGCCCACATTTTCTGTCCTCTGTCCCAGATCCCTTTCCCCCTCTCTGTCCCCCTGTCCCCCCTTTCCATCTCTCTGTCCCCCTGTCCCTCTCTATCCCATTGTCCCTGTCTCTGTCCCCCCTGTCTCTCTCTGTCCCCCTGTTCTTCTCTGTCCTCCTGTTCCTCTCTCTGTCCCCCTGTCACTCTCTGTCCCCCTGTTCCTCTATGTCCCCCTGTCCATCTCTCTGTCCCCTGTACCTCTCTGTCCCCCTGCCCACTCTTTCTGTCCGCTGTCCATCATCTGTCCCCCTCCCTTTCCTCCAGTCCCCCTATCCATCTCTGTCCCCTTGTCCCTGTCTCTCCTCTGTCCCCTCTCTCTTGGTCTCCTGCCCCCCTCTCCTCCCTCTGTCCCCCGGTCCCCCTCTCTGACCCTGTCCCTCTGTCTCTGTCTCTGTCCATGCCCCCCTCTCTGTCCCTGTCTCCCTCCCTGTCCCACTGCTCCCCCTCTGTTCCCTCGTCCCTCCTCTGGCCCTGTCCGTCTGTCCCTGTCCCTCTGTCTCTGCCTCTCCTCGTTTCTGACATTCTCTGTGTCAGCCTATCTCTCTGTCTCTTTCCTCGCTCTATCTCTGTCATTCTCTCACTGACTTTGCATATCCTTATCTATACGTCTCTGTGTCTAACATTCTCTCCCTGACTCTGTCTATATCTATTTCTCTGTCTCGATCTTCATCTCTTTCTCTCTCTCTCTCTCTCTCTCTCTCTCTCTCTCTCTCTCTCTCTCTCTCTCTCTCTCTCTCTCTCTCTCTCTCTCTCTCTCTCTCTCTCTCTCTCTCTCCCTCTCTCCTTACATACATACATACATACATACATACATACGTACATACATACATACATACATTTATTTAACACATGTGGTACACGCACAAGGGGACACAGGTGGAAGCTGAGTACCCAAATGAGCCACAGAGAGATTATAGAAAGAACTTTTCAGTGTCAGAGTAGTTAATAAATGGAATGCTTTAGGCAGTAATGTGGTGGAGGCTGATTCCATACACAGTTTCAAGTGTATGGAAAGTGTATGTATTCAAGTGGCGGGACCAAAGAGCCAAAGTTCAACCCTTGCAACCACAACTAGGTTAGTACATACATACATACATAAGATATAAAACAGTGGAGGATTCCCAGGTAGAACAATCAACCACAATGCCCATTACCCCTTTACCCTGATGTCCTTAACTACACAACTATACAAGAGTCATTAACACGTGTAATGGCTGATCCCCCATCACGATAGCATAAAGACCAATTGCTTGACCCGCAGTCTGTCTTGCTCCTCAAATAATTTTCGGGTTAACATGAAAACGTCTCTCGAGTTTATCTTTCTAATGTTGTTTTCCCATCTTTCATTTTATCAGCTTAGTTCCTTTATTATGCCCCAATTACTCATCCCTTGAGCGGTAGTTAAACTGAACCCAAATTTAAAAAAAGTTCCTTTTGCTAAGCAAGCTACAGTCTTGATAAGTCAGATATATTGTTTGTTAACACATTTCTCAACAATGAACAGTCAGTTTTATCAAGCTAACATATCCTAACACAACGAGTGAGAGTATTAACTGGTCTAATTATTTTATTAGACCAGTATATATTATTAGATTATACTGGTATAATTATATATATATATATATATATATATATATATATATATATATATATATATATATATATATATATATATATATATATGTATATATATACATATATATAGATATATATATATATATATATATATATATATATATATATATATATATATATATATATATATATATATATATATATATATATATATATATATATATATGTATGTATGAGTGTGTGTGTACATGTGTATACAACATTAATAATTTTGTAACTAGCGTCAAACATTGTTATTTGCTTAGCTAAACGAGCTAGAGGGTTCAGGTCCTGAACCGATTATGTGCCTCTGTAATCCTTTACACCACGGCCCACGGGATGGGTATGGGGTGCATAATAAAGAAAGCAATAGAAGAAATTGAAATTGCATAATACGGTTATTGACATTCAATAATAGTAAGATAAAGCAATGAGGACCAAATGGGAGACCAGTGATCAGTGTCTTGTATCCCCTGCAATACCTCAAATCCTACGTACCTCACTGACAGGCTCCAGTATGTTTCTGTGAATAATTCAATTTCTCCCACCCTACCCATCAACATTGGTGTTCCTCAGGGCAGCATACTTGGCATACTTGGGTATCCTTTGGAGGTGCTTATCCAGTTCTCACTTGAACACTGTGAGGGGATTGCCAGTTATGCCATGCAGTTATGCAATGTATGAATCTATCTATAAGTCCACCAATCTTTGTAAAAATTTCTTGTATGGATGTACCTTACCTAAATAAACATTTATTTATTTATTATTTATATTTAGGATTCATCAACTGCCAAAGATATTCACATGTCAGTATAATTCTGGCGAGAGAGAGGTTTGGGAAAAGCCGTTATTCCAACTAGTCAGCAATAAGGGTGATATTTGTGGGGCACAGGCACGCTCGGCCTGGCCCATTAACCCCCAACTGACACTATAACTACTAGCTACTAGGTACATGAACATAATTACATAATTTACGTACATAATTTAAGGTACATAATTACTAGGTACATGAGGACTGGCCATTGTACTATATAGACCTGAAAAAGTGTAACTTAGCGACAACAAGAAAATATTGAATCACAAGACCACCGACGACCATTCCCTTACCCTGCCATAAACACTGAAATTTGACACCCTACCTCTGGAGCCACCCTGACCACAGGTCCACCAACTACATTTCCCTCCCTCCAACTCTGCCTCCACTTACATTGTACACACACATATTGTACACCACGCAAGTGTGGACTAGTGTGTAAATCTTACTGATACCACACTTAACCTTTATTCTTTCTCAATGTGTTGTATAAAAGGATCTGATTATACCGTTTCATTTCTAACTCCTTTTCTTGGAAGAATGCCACATATGATCGTACACACACACAAGGTCTGTATAGGGTATAGGCAAGGTCTGACAAGGTATACTAGGTGAGTACTAGTTGAGTACTTACACACAAGATATTCTAGGTGAGACTAGGTGAGTATACACACACACGCAACATATACTAAGTTAGTACACCCAGAAACAAGATATACTAGGTGAATACACACATACAAGGTATACTAGGTGAGTACTAGTTGAGTACTTACACACAAGATATTCTAGGTGAGACTAGGTGAGTATACACACACACACGCAACATATACTAGGTTAGTACACCCAGAAACAAGATATACTAGGTGAATACACACATACAAGGTATACTAGGTGAGTACTAGTTGAGTACTTACACACAAGATATTCTAGGTGAGACTAGGTGAGTATACACACACACACGCAACATATACTAGGTTAGTACACCCAGAAACAAGATATACTAGGTGAATACACACATACAAGGTATACTAGGTGAGTACTAGTTGAGTACTTACACCCAAGATATTCTAGGTGAGACTAGGTGAGTATACACACACACGCAACATATACTAAGTTAGTACACCCAGAAACAAGATATACTAGGTGAATACACACATACAAGGTATACTAGGTGAGTACTAGTTGAGTACTTACACACAAGATATTCTAGGTGAGACTAGGTGAGTATACACACACACGCAACATATACTAAGTTAGTACACCCAGAAACAAGATATACTAGGTGAATACACACATACAAGGTATACTAGGTGAGTACTAGTTGAGTACTTACACACAAGATATTCTAGGTGAGACTAGGTGAGTATACACACACACGCAACATATACTAAGTTAGTACACCCAGAAACAAGATATACTAGGTGAATACACACATACAAGGTATACTAGGTGAGTACTAGTTGAGTACTTACACACAAGATATTCTAGGTGAGACTAGGTGAGTACACACACACACGCAACATATACTAGGTTAGTACACCCAGAAACAAGATATACTAGGTGAATACACACATACAAGGTATACTAGGTGAGTACTAGTTGAGTACTTACACACAAGATATTCTAGGTGAGACTAGGTGAGTATACACACACACACGCAACATATACTAGGTTAGTACACCCAGAAACAAGATATACTAGGTGAATACACACATACAAGGTATACTAGGTGAGTACTAGTTGAGTACTTACACACAAGATATTCTAGGTGAGACTAGGTGAGTATACACACACACGCAACATATACTAAGTTAGTACACCCAGAAACAAGATATACTAGGTGAATACACACATACAAGGTATACTAGGTGAGTACTAGTTGAGTACTTACACACAAGATATTCTAGGTGAGACTAGGTGAGTATACACACACACGCAACATATACTAAGTTAGTACACCCAGAAACAAGATATACTAGGTGAATACACACATACAAGGTATACTAGGTGAGTACTAGTTGAGTACTTACACACAAGATATTCTAGGTGAGACTAGGTGAGTATATACACACACACGCAACATATACTAGGTTAGTACACCCAGAAACAAGATATACTAGGTGAATACCCCAACACCAACCTCCTACAGTACACCTCCCACAGTAACCCCAACACCAACCTCCCACAGGTAACCCCAACACCAACCTCCCACAGTACACCTCCCACAGGTAACCCCAGCACCAACCTCCCACAGTACACCTCCCACAGGTAACCCCAGCACCAACCTCCCACAGTAACCCCAACACCAACCTCCCACAGTACACAACACCAACCTCCCACAGTACACATCCCACAGGTAACCCCAGCACCAACCTCCCACAGTACACAACACCAACCTCCCACAGTACACCTCCCACAGTAACCCCAACACCAACCTCCCACAGTACACAACACCAACCTCCCACAGTACACATCCCACAGGTAACCCCAGCACCAACCTCCCACAGTACACCTCCCACAGGTAACCCCAACACCAACCTCCCACAGTACACAACACCAACCTCCCACAGTACACAACACCAACCTCCCACAGTACACCTCCCACAGGTAACCCCAGCACCAACCTCCCACAGTACACAACACCAACCTCCCACAGTACACATCCCACAGGTAACCCCAGCACCAACCTCCCACAGTACACAACACCAACCTCCCACAGGTAACCCCAGCACCAACCTCCCACAGTACACCTCCTACAGGTAACCCCAACACCAACCTCACACAGTACACCTCCCACAGTAACCCCAGCACCAACCTCCCACAGGTACAAAATGAAGCCATGAGAATTATCTTAGGATGCCCAAGAAATGCTATGATTGAGAAAATCAGGATGGAGTTGAATCTGCAGAGTATTGGGGATAGAATTGCAGAGATAAATGTAGCTTCTGCCATTAGATTAATGAGAGGTGGGGGAGCTAATGAATTGGTCCTCTCAGTTCAAAAGGTGGGAAGTACTGAACAATGTATGATGAAGAAAAGAGCATATATGAATACCTTATGTTCTAATGTTATTAAGTATGATGTTATTTCAGAGTGTATTGCTGTGCCCAAGAGAAAATTTACACCACCATGGGAGGATTGTAATGTAGATGTTGTAATTACTCCCTTGCAAAAGTAAAAAAGTTAGTATGAAATAGGAGAGCTGAGGGCAACATATGATTGTATAATTAGAAAATTGCCTACAGAAAACACTCTACTACATGTATATTGTGATGGGTCAGTAGCTAGGGATGGGAAGGCAGGATGTATATTGTGATGGGTCAGTAGCTAGGGATGGGAAGGCAGGATGTATATGTTCTTAACATTCTGAAACCTATATTGTTTGCTGATGATACTACACTCATCTACTCCAACCCCAACCCACATACACTAAATACTGTAATGTTGTTAATAATGAACTAAAAAAAGTCCACTTATGGATGTCAACCAACAAACTAACACTTAACATAGAAAAGACCTACTACATCTTATTTGGAAGCAAATCTACAAATGCAATTCAGCTTCAGATGACAATGTAAACATTAGCAATAACAATGATGGAAAGTTTCTTGGTCTATTCTTAGACAAGAGACTCAACTTCAGTACCCACATACAACACATAACTAAGAAAGTCTCTAAAACAGTTGTTATACTCTCCAAAATCAGATATTATGTACCTAACCCTGCTCTCATCTCTCTATATTATACACTAATCTATCCCTATCTCAACTATGGTATCTGTGCATGGGGTTCAACCACTGCAAACCACCTCAAGTCCATCATCACCCAGCAAAAATCTGCTATCAGAATAATATCAAATTCTGCTTTCAGACAACACTCAGCCCCCTTGTTTAACTCCCTAAACATGCTAAACATAATCTCACTCCATAAATTCTCTTGTGTCAACTACATTTACAAAACTCTGTCCTTAAATGCAAATCCTGCTCTGAAACTCTTCCTGGACAGATGTAATAGGACCCATTATCACCACACCATAAATAAATATCTCTTTGATATCCCCAGAGTTAAACTTGTATAAATAAATAAATAAATATGTTTATTCAGGTAAGGTACATACATACAAGTAATGTTACATTAATGGATCGAAATATAGATAGAGCTAGTACATACAATGCCTAAAGCCACTATTACGCAACGCGTTTCGGGCAGGAAAAACATTAATATCTAGAACTTAATACTAATTGAGCATAAAGAATAAAATGTGTTGAGAACAAATACAAATAAAGATAAAAAAAAGAGGGAACATGACTGAAAAAGCAGCACAAATACAATAGGTTGACAGTGTTGATTAAAAAAAAAAAAAAAATAACAGACATGGGTTGACAATAGAGGGGTAAGGTAGGTTAGTGAATTTATTAGGTAGTGTTTAGTTTTTATCTTAAACTGGTTGAGAGAGGTACAGTCTTTAACATGGTTGGGAAGATCATTCCACATTCTGGGTCCCTTGATTTGTAGAGCATTTCTAGTTTGATTAAGTCGTACTCTTGGAATATCAAAACTGTATTTATTTCTGGTGTGGTGCTCATGGGTTCTGTTACAACCTTCAATGAAGCTTTTGAGCTTATATGTATGTATTTGTAATGTATGTATGTAAACAATGTATTTATTATCATTTATCAATTCTGATAGAAATTACCTACTTAAAATTATCTGTTAGATTAAGGACCTGCCTGAAACGCTGCGCATACTAGTGGCTTTACAAGATTGTAAATACTGTACTATTCAATGTATTCTCACAACCCCAATGTACCTACTTGTATATATATAAATAAAATAAAATAAAATATTGTGATGGGTCAGTAGCTAAGGATGGGAAGGCAGGATGCAGTATGCCAAACTGAATTCGTGCGCCCCTTGAGGGACTTGAAGTAGAGGGATAGGGATCACAGGATAAGTATGGGTTGCACAAACTACTGGTAACAGGATGAGTATGGGTTGCACAATTAATTACTACAAAGTGGTTGAGTATGGGGTGCACGTAAATGAAGACTCCCAAGAAGCAAATCAGAGATCAGCCCAAGCTTCATCTTGAGGCAAAGCTCAATGCCTTAAGCCATATTGATGCTCTGTCCACAGAGCATTCTCTCTCTCAAATCATAATAGTACACTAATGGTTCCCTACACCACCCCTCAGGTGCAGCTGCAGCAGGCTTGGGTGACATGATGACTATGGGGTGCACAATAAACTAACACTCACAGAATGAGTATGGGCTGCACAATAAGCTACCTCTCACAAGATTAGTAATAAAGAAACATTAATTTTTTGGGTAAGGTGACTGAAACTCATCCTGGGGTAAAAATGTTTATTTAAATTTATTATAGTTAAATGAATTTAGTAAATTATTCCATATATTGTATTATAAGTGAATTGACACTAAACTATAAATGATACTAATAAGGTTTTAAAAATGAAAAACAGTAAAAATCCTTCATGTAAGATATGGAAGTTGAAAAGTAAATTAACTGTAAACTAAATTATAAACTGTAGACATAATATAAAGTATTATAAGTAAAATACCTATAAACTACCAAATAATAAGGTGTAAGGAACCATTTCTATTGTTTGTCCTTTTTTACCTGTTTCCTCAGGTATTTTAAAATTCCCATTCCGTTGTTACTACACTGTTTTCCTGGTGTAGTTCCCTGTGGTTCAAATTTTACTACTTGTACTTCTTGCTGTTTCTGAATGATTGCTAATGGTAGCCCTTGTTGCACCTGCGGAACTTTTTGTAAATGTTCCACCTGCGGAACTTTTTGTACTTGTTGAATTTCTTGCACCTGCGGTACTTTTTGGACTTTATGCACCTGCTGCACTTGTAGCTCGTCAGGATTTTTTTCCAAGGCATTATCGCTATCACCTTCTGATCCTAATGTAAGTTTATCTGCATCAAGCTTCCTTGTGCGTGCTGGAAAAAAAATAAAAATAAAAAATAAAAAATTTTGAAATGGAAGATCCTGTGTAACAAATTTAATCAGTTACTATGATCGAGCCGCAGAAATTTTACAGGAAAGATATGGTTGGGTTGACTGCATCTATCTGGACCTAAAAGAGGCATTCAACAGAATTCCACATAAGAGTTTGTTCTGGAAACTGGAACATATTGGAGGGGTGACAGGTAAGCTTCTAACATGGATTAAAAAATTTCAAACTGATAGAAAAATGAGGGCAGTAATCAGAGGCAATGTATTGGACTGGAGAAATGTCACGAGTGGAGTACCACAGGGTTTAGTTCTGGCATTCATGGATAAATAATAAATAAATTGTTCATGATTTTTTTAGACAAAAGCTAGAATATGCAGCAGTTGTATGGTGCCCATATCTTAAGAAGTACATGTACAAACTTGAAATGATACAAAGACGTCATGGGTGTCATAGGGGCCCCAGCACACTGGTTTGCTAAAGGGCCCTTAATGCTGTCGAGACCTTATGGGCCCTTGGACCCATTACGTTAAGACATAGTGCTGTATTGGGCCACACACTTTTTGCCATATACATCAATGACAGAGATGATTGAATTGAAATTATATATATATATATATATATATATATATATATATATATATATATATATATATATATATATATATATATATATATATATATATATATATATATATATATATATATATATATATATAAATATCTTTGATATCCCCAGAGTCAAAGTTATTCTGTGTAAATACTCTATGCAAATAAAGGGACCTTGTCTATGGAACTCACTCGCTAACAAATTTAAAAACTGTCCAACTTCTGCCATTTTAAAAAATAAAACCAAAAAGTACCTAAATTTTTTCTTGATAGTTTCCTAACTAGTGTATTAAACTCGCACTGTATCTTATGAAATCCAATGCCAGAATATATGTGCCTAAACCATACAACTTTTCCATTGTAATCATTGCTATCACCTTATATCATGATTGTTATATTGAATGCATATCTTACTATATTATACCTTGAAATATTCCTCAAATTATGCTACAATTTATATGTTGATAACCCTCAAATTTTACTTTAATGTACATAGTAATCTTTGTGATACTTTCTTACAATGTACCAGCCAATTTTTTTCCATTTAAGCTTTAAATTGCCTATTTAAAATTATCTGTTAGATTAAGGACCTGCCCAAAACACTATGTGTGCTAGTGGCTTTACAAGAATGTAAAAACATCAATGCTATGTACTCTCATAATCCCAGTGTGCTAACTTGTATATAAATAAATAAACAAATAGTATGTAAGTACTGTACAGCATTATTCATGTTGATTCTATACCTTATCAAGCAAGTTCAGCATAAGAAGAATACAAATGAATACAACAGATGTAGACAAACTTCAATACCTGATTTTCAATCCTTCGTAGAACCCGGCTTGCTGTATTTCGTTCTAAAGCCTTCTTGCCTTTAAGTAGAAAACGGGCTTCCTCTTCTTTCTTCATTAATTCTCTACTGTTTCGGAAGTCACACTGGCAGAACTTGCAAACATTGCTTCGGACATGCACACATTGTTTGCAGTTTGTACATCTCCTCAAGAATTTTCCCTGAAGACCTGAAGGAAATAGTTTCTAATAAAATACTTATATTCAAATGACCTATGCTGCAAAAATTATAAGTTAAATTGTTGTTAAAATGTACTACAGTAATTAAATATATTATTTAAATTATGAAATAATCTACATTAACACTAGTGAGAGCAATGTTAAAAATTTTAGGACTGCATCTGGAAATAACTTTAATTTTGGATGTGATTAACCATGCTGTAACTCGTATAACAAAACTGAGAGGAGTTGAATCCAACAGCCTGATTGACCAGGCTGTTAATTTCAAGCGAATACTATATTATTGGAAGAAAAAAAAATTATATATATATATATATATATATATATATATATATATATATATATATATATATATATATATATATATATATATATATTTTTTTTTTTTTTGTGAGGGTACCACCTCTGGTGCCAATGTGGGGACCCATAGCCTCGGAGAAGAAAATAAAAAGTATTCAGAGGAGACCTTGTGGTTTCTCACTGAACACCAATATATATATATATATATATATATATATATATATATATATATATATATATATATATATATATATAATCAATATTGTAACTTTTTTTGTGTAATGACGTTTTCAAATAAAGTTAGATAAATATACACACATACCAAAAGAATAAGGGTGGTAGGAGAAGAAAATATGAAAGTGTTCAGTGAGGATCCACAAGGTCTTCTCTGAGTACTCTTTATTTTCTTCTCCGAGGCTATGGGTCCCTACACTTGCACCAGAGGTGGTACCCCTCATATATATATATATATATATATATATATATATATATATATATATATATATATATATATATATATATATATGACAGTGTCAGATTCACCACCACCATCAAACACCACCAGCACCATACACCACCAGCATCATACACCAACAGCACCATACACCACCAGCATCATACACCACCAGCATCATACACCACCAGCATCATACACCATCAGCATCATACATCACCAGCATCATACACCATCAGCATAATACACCACCAGCATCATACACCATACACCACCAGCACCATACACCACCAGCACCATACACCACCAGCATCATACACCACCAGCACCATACACCACCAGCATCATACACCACCAGCACCATACACCCCAGCATCATACACCATCAGCATCATACACCATCAGCATCATACACCATCAGCATCATACTCCACCAGAATCATACACCACCAGCATCATACACCACCAGCACCATACACCAGCATCATACACCATCAGCATCATACACCATCAGCATCATACACCATCAGCATCATACACCATCAGCATCATACTCCACCAGCACCATACACCACCAGCACCATACACCACCACCATGTCAAATGGACAGTGTTAACAAAATTATTCCCACATACTCCGTCACTATGTGATGGAGTACACATAGAACAGGGGACTGTAACAAATGTTCTAGCATAAAACTTTGTACAGTTTAGTAATTCCTTACCATTTGATGTACTAGGTAGATCCATGTTTGGTGAAGTTTTATAGCTGGAGCTGGAAGATCCTGTCGAGATGACTTCTTCAAAGAGAATAGCTTCAACACATTGTGTCTTGAGTCTTCCAGTACTTGGCCTACAGTTACCAGATCTGATTTACAGAAACTAGTGAACTATGGAGATAAGATTGTTAATAATATACTTTTTTTGAGATTCATATGACTTGCAGCTTAAAAACCAACCTTATTTTAAAATAGTACACTAAAGTACATAGCAAATTGCGAAATTCGTAGTTTTTTAACTACTTTAAAGCTAAATTCTCAAGCTTTGAAAATAAGCACAATTTGCTATTTTAAGCGGAATCTGGCAACTCTGATTTAGCATGTAAACATTGACTTGCATTCACAATGTAGTTATTTATTTTTCAACAATTTAAAACGAGTTATGAAAATACACACATTGGTACATTATTGCAAAGGCACTATACTATATATATATATATATATAAATTGTTGCAAGTCGAGCAACAAATATTTTACATTGAACAACAAATGAGATTGGAAAAGCAGTATTGCCAAAATAGACCCCAGACACACCCTGTGGGTAGTAATGGACCCCCATACCGACCCTATGAGGGGTAGTGGACCCCATAATAACACTATGGGCGATAGTGGACACTATACAAACACTATGGGCGGTAGTTGACTTCATAGAGACCCTGTGGGCGGTAAGGGACCCCCTATCGACCCTGTGGGCGGCAGTGGACCCCCTATCGATCCTGTGGGCGGCAGTGGACCCCCTACCGACCCTGTGGGCGGCAGTGGACCCCTACCGAACGTGTGGGCGGCAGTGGACCCCCTACCGACCCTGTGGGCGGCAGTGGACCCCCTATCGATCCTGTGGGCGGTAGTGGACCCCCCCATATCGACCCTGTGGGCGGCAGTGGACCCCCTATCGATCCTGTGGGCGGCAGTGGACCCCCTACCGACCCAGTGGGTGGCAGTGGACCCCCTGCCGACCCTGTGGGCGGTAGTGGACCCCTACCGACCCTGTGGACGGTAGTTGACTTCATAGCGACCCTGTGGGCGGTAGTGGACCCCATACCGACCCTGTGGGTGGCGGTGGACCCCATACCGACTCTGTGGGCGGCAGTGAACCCTATATACTAATCCTGTGGGCGATACTGTACCCTATAGTCATCCTGTGGGGGCAATGGATGCCATACATATCCAGTGGGTGTTATTGTACCCCATACTTATTCTGTGGGTGGTTGGAGCCCCATACCCATCCTGTGGGTTATAGTGGACCCCATACTCATCCTGTGGGTGGTATTGGACCCCATACCTATCCTGTGGGTGGTTGTGAGCCCATACCCATCCTGTCGGTGGTAGTGGACGCAATACACATCCAGTGGATGGTATTGGATCCCATACCCTTCCTGTGGGTGGAAGTGATCCCCATACCATTCCTGTGGGTGGATGTGACCCCCATACTCATCCTGCGGGTGTTATTGGACCCCTTACCCACCTAACAGGTGGTAGTGGACCCTATACTAATCCTATAGTTTCCAATAATCCACACCATACCATCCTGTTTGCAGTAGTTTACCCTATATACATTCCAACATAACATCGTTTTCTGTTAGCGTTCCTACAAAACATTCTTTAAAGATTTCTAAAGCACAAACTATGGTATATAATATTGATTGGTGAAGCACTTATTCTATGTAATAATTTATTGTGCTTATTATAATTTACTAAGAACAACTAATATTTCTCAAAACAAAACTACGAGCCTTCAATAGGATGTAGCTGATCTGTAATATTATAAGAGCATGGACAATAGTAGGTGAATTTCACAACCCATGTGGGACCTGAAAACTACAATTTTCGTTATAATTGAACCAATCACGACTATTCAGCTATCTACGTTGATGGACGAGTACTGTGAGACGTAAATTGGTACGTGAGGAAGAGTTTGAGCCTTGGTAAAAAAGTTAACTGGGAATATATCACATATGTACTAAATCACATTCCACATATTGACTTTAAGCACTAGTCATATATGTACTGTCTTGTGTGAGAACGGGTTGCCAGAAGGACGCCTGGCAACAAGCCAGAAGGACGCCTGGCAACAAGCCAGAGGGACGCCTGGCAACAAGCCAGAAGGACCACTGGCAACAAGCCAGAAGGACGCCTGGCAACAAGCCAGAAGGACGCCTGGCAACAAGTCAGAAGGACGCCTGGCAACAAGCCAGAGGGACGCCTGGCAACAAGAAAGAAGGACGCCTGGCAACAAGCCAGAAGGACACCTGGCAACAAGCCAGAGGGACGCCTGGCAACAAGCCAGCAAGGCACCTGGCAACAAGCCAGAAGGAAGCCTGGCAACAAGCCAGAAGGACGCCTGGCAACAAGCCAGAAGGACGCCTGGCAACAAGCCAGAGGGACGCCTGGCAACAAGCCAGAGGGACGCCATGGCAACAAACCAGCAGGACGCCTGGCAACAAGCCAGAAGGACGCCTGGCAACAAGCCAGAGGGACGCCTGGCACCAAGCCAGCAGGGCGCCTGGCAACAAGCCAGAAGGAAGCCTGGCAACAAGCCAGAAGGACACCTGGCAACAAGCCAGAGGGACGCCTGGCAACAAGCCAGAAGGACGCCTGGCAACAAGCCAGAAGGACGCCTGGCAACAAGCCAGAAGGACGCCTGGCAACAAGCCAGAAGGGCGCCTGGCAACACGCCAGAAGGACGCCTGGCAACAAGCCAGAAGGACGCCTGGCAACACGCCAGAAGGACGCCTGGCAACAAGCCAGAAGGACGCCTGGCAACAAGCCAGAGGGACGCCTGGCAACAAGTCAGAAGGACGCCTGGCAACAAGCCAAAGGGACGCCTGGCAACAAGCCAGCAGGACGCCTGGGAACAAGCCAGTAGGACGCCTGGCAACAAGCCAGCAGGACGCCTGGAAACAAGCCAGAAGGACGCCTGGCAACAAGCCAGAGGAACGCCTGGCAACAGGCCAGAGGGACGCCTGGCAACAAGCCAGCAGGACGCCTGGCAACAAGCCAGAAGGACGCCTGGCAGCAAGCCAGAAGGACGCCTGGCAACAAGCCAGAGTGACACCTGGCAACAAGCCAGAAGGACGCCTGGCAACAAGCCAGAAGAACACCTGGCAACAAGCCAGAGGGACGCCTGGCAACAAGGCAGAAGGACGCCTGGCAACAAGCCAGAAGGACGCCTGGCAACAAGAGAGAGGGACGCTTGGCAACAAGCCAGAAGGAACCCCTGGCAACAAGCCAGAAGGACGCCTGGCAACAAGAAAGAAGGACGCCTGGCAACAAGCCAGAAGGACACCTGGCAACAAGCCAGAGGGACGCCTGGCAACAACCCAGCAGGGCACCTGGCAACAAGCCAGAAGGACGCCTGGCAACAAGCTAGAAGGACGCCTGGCAACAAGCCAGAAGGACGCCTGGCAACAAGCCAGAGGGACACCTGGCAACAAGCCAGAAGGACGCCTGGCAACAAGCCAGAAGAACACCTGGCAACAAGCCAGAGGGACGCCTGGCAACAAGAAAGAAGGACGCCTGGCAACAAGCCAGAAGGACGCCTGGTAACAAGCCAGAAGGACGCCTGACAACAAGCCAGAAGGACGCCTGGCAACAAGCCAGAAGGACGCCTGGCAACAAGCCAGAAGGACGCCTGGAAGCAAGCCAGAGGGACGCCTGGCAACAAGCCAGAAGGACCCCTGGCAACAAGCCAGAAGGACGCCTGGCAACAAGTCAGAAGGACGCCTGGCAACAAGTCAGAAGAACGCCTGGCAACAAGCCAGAGGGACGCCTGGCAACAAGAAAGATGGACGCCTGGCAACAAGCCAGAAGGACACCTGGCAACAAGCCAGAGGGACGCCTGGCAACAACCCAGCAGGGCACCTGGCAACAAGCCAGAAGGACGCCTGGCAACAAGCTAGAAGGACGCCTGGCAACAAGCCAGAAGGACGCCTGGCAACAAGCTAGAGGGACGCCTGGCAACAAGCCATAAGGACGCCTGGCAACAAGCCAGAAGGGCGCCTGGCAACAAGCCAGAAGGACGCCTGGCAACAAGCCAGAAGGACGCCTAGCAACAAGCCAGAAGGACGCCTGGCAACAAGCCAGAAGGACGCCTGGCAACAAGCCAGAAGGGCGCCTTACAACACGCCCGAAGGACGCCTGGCAACAAGCCAGAAAGACGCCTGGCAACAAGCCAGAAGGTCGCCTGGCAACAAGCCAGAAGGACGCCTGGCAACAAGCCAGAGGGACGCCTGGCAATAAGTCAGAAGGACGCCTGGCAACAAGCCAGAGGGACGCCTGGCAACAAGCCAGCAGGACGCCTGGGAACAAGCCAGTAGAACGCCTGGCAACAAGCCAGCAGGACGCCTGGAAGCAAGCCAGAAGGACGCCTGGCAACAAGCCAGAGGGACGCCTGGCAACAGGCCAGAGGGACGCCTGGCAACAAGCCAGCAGGACGCCTGGCAACAAGCCAGAAGGACGCCTGGAAACAAGCCAGATGGACGCCTGGCAACAATCTAGCAGGGCACCTGACAACAAGCCAGAAGGACGCCTGGCAACAAGCCAGAGGGACGCCTGGCAACAAGCCAGAGGGACGCCTGGCAACAAGCCAGAAGGACCACTGGCAACAAGCCAGAAGGACGCCTGGCAACAAGCCAGAAGGACGCCTGGCAACAAGTCAGAAGGACGCCTGGCAACAAGCCAGAGGGACGCCTGGCAACAAGAAAGAAGGACGCCTGGCAACAAGCCAGAAGGACGCCTGGCAACAAGCCAGAGGGAAGCCTGGCAACAAGCCAGAAGGACGCCTGGCAACAAGAAAGAAGGACGCCTGGCAACAAGCCAGAAGGACACCTGGCAACAAGCCAGAGGGACGCCTGGCAACAAGCCAGCAAGGCACCTGGCAACAAGCCAGAAGGAAGCCTGGCAACAAGCCAGAAGGACGCCTGGCAACAAGCCAGAAGGACGCCTGGCAACAAGCCAGAGGGACGCCTGGCAACAAGCCAGAGGGACGCCTGGCAACAAACCAGCAGGACGCCTGGCAACAAGCCAGAAGGACGCCTGGCAACAAGCCAGAGGGACGCCTGGCACCAAGCCAGCAGGGCGCCTGGCAACAAGCCAGAAGGAAGCCTGGCAACAAGCCAGAAGGACACCTGGCAACAAGCCAGAGGGACGCCTGGCAACAAGCCAAAAGGACGCCTGGCAACAAGCCAGAAGGACGCCTGGCAACAAGCCAGAAGGACGCCTGGCAACAAGTCAGAAGGGCGCCTGGCAACACTTCAGAAGGACGCCTGGCAACAAGCCAGAAGGACGCCTGGCAACACGCCAGAAGGACGCCTGGCAACAAGCCAGAAGGACGCCTGGCAACAAGCCAGAGGGACGCCTGGCAACAAGTCAGAAGGACGCCTGGCAACAAGCCAAAGGGACGCCTGGCAACAAGCCAGCAGGACGCCTGGAAAGAAGCCAGTAGGACGCCTGGCAACAAGCCAGCAGGACGCCTGGAGACAAGCCAGAAGGACGCCTGGCAACAAGCCAGAGGAACGCCTGGCAACAGGCCAGAGGGACGCCTGGCAACAAGCCAGCAGGACGCCTGGCAACAAGCCAGAAGGACGCCTGGCAACAAGCCAGAAGGACGCCTGGCAACAAGCCAGAGGGACACCTGGCAACAAGCCAGAAGGACGCCTGGCAACAAGCCAGAAGAACACCTGGCAACAAGCCAGAGGGACGCCTGGCAACAAGCCAGAAGGACGTCTGGCAACAAGGCAGAAGGACGCCTGGCAACAAGCCAGAAGGACGCCTGGCAACAAGCCAGAGGGACGCTTGGCAACAAGCCAGAAGGAACCCCTGGCAACAAGCCAGAAGGACGCCTGGCAACAAGCCAGAAGGACGCCTGGCAACAAGTCAGAAGGACGCCTGGCAACAAGCCAGAGGGACGCCTGGCAACAAGAAAGAAGGACGCCTGGCAACAAGCCAGAAGGACACCTGGCAACAAGCCAGAGGGACGCCTGGCAACAACCCAGCAGGGCACCTGGCAACAAGCCAGAAGGACGCCTGGCAACAAGCTAGAAGGACGCCTGGCAACAAGCCAGAAGGACGCCTGGCAACAAGCCAGAGGGACACCTGGCAACAAGCCAGAAGGACGCCTGGCAACAAGCCAGAAGAACACCTGGCAACAAGCCAGAGGGACGCCTGGCAACAAGAAAGAAGGACGCCTGGCAACAAGCCAGAAGGACGCCTGGTAACAAGCCAGAAGGACGCCTGGCAACAAGCCAGAAGGACGCCTGGCAACAAGCCAGAAGGACGCCTGGCAACAAGCCAGAAGGACGCCTGGAAGCAAGCCAGAGGGACGCCTGGCAACAAGCCAGAAGGACGCCTGGCAACAAGCCAGAGGGACGCCTGGCAACAAGCCAGCAGGACGCCTGGGAACAAGCCAGTAGAACGCCTGGCAACAAGCCAGCAGGACGCCTGGAAGCAAGCCAGAAGGACGCCTGGCAACAAGCCAGAGGGACTCCTGGCAACAGGCCAGAGGGACGCCTGGCAACAAGCCAGCAGGACGCCTGGCAACAAGCCAGAAGGACGCCTGGAAACAAGCCAGATGGACGCCTGGCAACAATCCAGCAGGGCACCTGACAACAAGCCAGAAGGACGCCTGGCAACAAGCCAGAGGGACGCCTCGCAACAAGAAAGAAGGACGCCTGGCAACAAGCCAGAAGGACGCCTGGCAACAAGTCAGAAGGACGCCTGGCAACAAGCCAGAAGGACGCCTGGCAACAAGCCAGAAGGACGCCTGGCAACAAGCCAGAAGGACGCCTGGCAACAAGCCAGAAGGACGCCTGGCAACAAGCCAGAAGGACGCCTGGCAACGAGCCAGAAGGACGCCTGGCAACAAGCCAGAAGGACGCTTGGCAACAAGCCAGAGGGACGCCTGGCAACAAGCCAGAAGGATTATTGGCAACAAGCCAGAAGGACGCCTAGCAACAAGCCAGAAGGACGCCTGGCAACAAGTCAGAAGGACGCCTGGCAACAAGCCAGAGGGACGCCTGGCAACAAGAAAGAAGGACGCCTGGCAACAAGCCAGAAGGACACCTGGCAACAAGCCAGAGGGACGCCTGGCAACAAGCCAGCAAGGCACCTGGCAACAAGCCAGAAGGACGCCTGGCAACAAGCCAGAAGGACGCCTGGCAACAAGCCAGAGGGACGGTTGGCAACAAGCCAGAGGGACGCCTGGCAACAAACCAGCAGGACGCCTGGCAACAAGCCAGAAGGACGCCTGGCAACAAGCCAGAGGGACGCCTGGCACCAAGCCAGCAGGGCACCTGGCAACAAGCCAGAAGGACGCCTGGCAACAAGCCAGAAGGACACCTGGCAACAAGCCAGAGGTATTCGTTTGCCTTGTTCGGGGAGAAGGTAGACACAGTAGTCGCTTCTGAATATATTTATTGACCGAGACAGCAAGGTATATATCTGCCTAGCCGAGGTCCTTCTTCTCTGAGTCTGTGAGGATAACTGAGGCTGCTGGGAGCATGGCTTGATGCTCCTGTCTGGCATGACGTCAGAGGCCTACTTGCCTGTGATTGGTTACATTTCAACTGACAGAATTTGAGTATAACACCGCTCGGACACGCTACCAAGTCGACGTCCCTTGTCGACAAGCTCTGGCTAGCTATATAGTTACAATGATACTGAAAGGACCTCGGTGGCATTCAATAATGGCTTACATGTGAAATTTGCATAATAAAACATTGAAAGAAGATCAGGTGTGCGTAATACTAACAACTCGGCATATATGCACCAAAAAAAAAATTCATCATAATAGGTGAAAATCATGGTAACAATGCTTTGACTAAACCAGCGTATTAAGAACATGTGTATGTCTACTGATCAGATATGAACAATACAACTCAAGGTATTGCCTAAACAAAATTATTAACATGTGTCAATGGCATGTGCTTGAAAACCATACAAAATTAAACAATTATTACATTAATAGAACAAAGTTCTGACCTAACAACCACAATTGAATTTCAAGATAGATAATGATTTTTTTTTTTTTTTTTTTTTCTGAAATAATACAATATATTTACAAGACCAATGTACAATATATATAATGTGCAATATATTTACAAGCATATACAAGACCTGGATCAAGAAGACTAACATCTGCGTGATAGCAGTCAGGATTCACTGGCCTCAATGTGGTTGCTAGAACAATAATAACTCTTATGACAAGCACTGTAAAAATACAAATGGTAGTAGACTTAACAATGGCATCTAATTTATAACAAAATAAAGTTGAGAAAAACTATACATTATATATAATGGTAATTATAAGACACGTGGTAGAAATGCTGCAAATGACTTTTTTTTTTTTTTTTTTTTTTTTCAAAACAAACAGAATAACTTTAGAGTGCACTCAATTATAAATTCTGCGGATATCTACACCTAGCTCATCCAGAGCACTATACAACTCTGGCTCTGACTGAAGGTACGGAACAGATGAAACTTCATGTGACAAACTATCATCTTGAGAGATATCCTCGTTAACATCTAGCCAATGGACATGTGGTGAGTGCACGGTTGAAACGAGAGGTCTAGATCTAAGATTATAATTGCTAGTATGGGGTTGCTGAACATCCAGTGGTCTGTCAACCACAGAAGGTGGTGTCCGAGTAGGAGTATCTGTCTGGGTAAGTTCATTGTCATCTTCCTCATCAGTCTCGTCAACAGTCATTTTAGCTAACTTCATGTGGTCTAAATGCTCATTTATATACTCTCCTGTTAACAAGTTCTTAAGTCTGTATTTGTTACCTTTAATAAGCTCGATTACCTTATATGGACCCAAAAATTTCTTAGTTAACTTGTACATAGGACCAGACCTGTGTTGGTTAAGTATCATTACTACAGATCCAATAGTTATTTTACTGGGTTTAGCTCGTGCATTCCTTGCTAGAGTGAACTCGGCTGTTGCTTTGGACAGTTGTTCTCGTATTTTCTTGAATACTAGTTGCATTTGTCTACGCTTCACTTGAACAAAATCATCTACATTATATAAGGGAGTAGGAGGTACGTTACTCAATTCATTAGGGAGGATCTTATCTGTTCCATAAAGAATAGCGTGAGGTGTGTCACCAGTAGAAACATTAATTGAAGAATTTATAGCACACTGAATTAAGGGTATAAAATCATCCCAATTGTTGTTATCAAAATTCAACGTGACTCTCAAGGCATCTAACACTTTCCTGTTAGTACGTTCAGCTAGTCCATTACTTGCCGGATGATAAGGCATGATGCTACATTTTTTGATGTTATATAAATCACACAAGCTAGTTAGAATACTATTACTGAATTCTGGACCATTATCTGAAAGGATTACTTTAGGCATACTGTATCTACAAATTATTTGGTCATGGAATGCGCTGGCTATGGTTTCTGCTGTTTTGTTCGGGATAGGAACTAGTTCGCAAAACCGTGAAAAATTATCGACCATTACAAGCAAATGTTTGTTCCCTTTCTCTGTTTCCACAAAATTTGTCAATAAATCCATCGATATTCGTTCCCAAGGAGCTTTAGTTGCTGGGTACACCTGAATTGGATTAGGTCCTGAAACATATCCCTTGTGCTGTAAACAAGTTAAACATCTGTCAACATAATGAGCAATCTCCTTAGCCATTTTTGGCCAAAAATATTTCAATCGACCTTGTTGGAGTGTACGATCCTTTCCTGGATGTGCACTTGCAGGAGCATCATGGATAATTTTTAACACAGTTGGTACCAAGACAGCTGGAACAACTAACTGACAACATTTCCTCGGGGCTGTCCCTAGCTTTACTACTCTACACAGTAAATTGTCCAACATAACTAGTTCTTTCAATGGTACTGGCGGTTTATGAATCGGGCGAGTGTCTTGCTTAGTCAAAAATTTAATGACGGGTGCCCATATGGGGTCTTGTCTTTGTTCCGTTTCTACTACTGTAGCATCTAATGCTGGGTAATTTAACTGAATCGCAGCTACGTGTCGAGAAAACGCATCGGCTACAACATTTTGCTTTCCTGGAATATAACCAAATGTGGGATTGAATTCTTGAATTGTGAGCAAATATCTAGCAAACTTTCCAACTGGATTCTTATTTTTGAACAAGGGAATTAATGGTTGGTGATCTGTAAGAACATGAACTGGGTAATTATAAATTGTATCCTTGAAATGTTTAAGTGCCCAGACAACTGCCAAGGCTTCTCGTTCTGTTGCACTATAATTTTTCTCTTCTTTAGATAAAGTACGGCTAGCATAAGCTATTGCATGATCTCTGTGACCTTCTGTTTGAAGTAATGCAGCACCTAGACCTATGTCACTAGCATCTGTAACCAACGTAAAAGGTTTAGAAAAATCTGGGTACCTAAGGACAGGTGACGAAATCAAGGCTGCTTTGAGTTTTTTGAATGACTGATCCTGGGCCTCTCCCCAAACAAAGGGTTCATCTTTTCTTTGCAACTTGTAAAGCGGAGCGGCTATAATAGAGAATCCAGCAATAAATGAACGATAAAATCCTACAAGACCTGTGAACTGTCTTACGGCTTCTGCGGTACGAGGTGTTGGAAAATCACGGGCAGCAATAATTTTTGATTCATTCAATGTAATACCTGAAGGTGTAACTGTATGACCTAGGAAATTAATCTTTTGCTTTAAAAATGAACATTTTGCAAGCTTTATTTTTAAATTAGCTTCAGCGAGCTTTGCAAGTACTTTTTCAAGGTTCTGGAAATGAGTCTGAACATCTTGCGACATGATTATGAGATCATCAAGGTAAACTAGAAGCGTACTTCCTATCAATCTTCGAAATAGATTTGTCATGAGCCGTGAAAAGGTTATTGGACTACTACGCAAACCAAACGGCATTCTTTTGAAATTAAAATGACCATTGGGAGTACTAAAGGCTGTCAATTGTTTACTTTCCTCATCAAGGGGGATTTGCCAGAATCCCTGCAACAAATCTAACGTTGAGAATACTTTGTTTCGACCAATACTTTGCAACAAATCATTTAGAACTGGCAGTGGGAAACGATCAGGTATTGTTACTCTGTTAAGCTTGCGATAATCGATTACAGGTCTCCAAGTCCCATCTCGCTTTGGTACAAGAATCAATGGAGCGTTCCACGGCGAATTACTCGATTCAATTACATCACTCTGTAACATTTCTTCTACAAGTCTATCTGCTTCTGCTCTCTGAGAATGGGGAAGACGGTAAGCTGGTACATAAATAGGCGTAGTTCCTTGTTCAAGGGGAATTTTATGTGTAATGAGAGGAGTGAGACCTAATTTTTCTCCTGGGAGAGCAACAACAGCTCTATTCCTGTTCAAAATTTCCAAAAGCTGAGCCACAGAGTCAGGAAAATCAGTAGGACTGAGGTGTTGCGCTTGCACCTCTGGCTGAGATCCCTGTTCTCCTGGTGTGAGTGTACAAACAGTATGATCCATGGAGACATCATCCACAACTCGCACCGGTAACGAGTAATGGGCAAAATCTACAACATGGGTACCAGACTGGAGATGGATATCGGCATTACTTGTGTTTGCGATAAAAAGTGTGACAGTACCATCCTGCACTGTGTGCCAGGAGGGTTCAACAAATGTACCATTCACTTTACATGCTTCACTTTCCGCAATCACATCCGACAACTCAGGCACTCCCTGAACCTTAACTCTTATTCTGGTGAGAGAATGAGGGTGTAGCACAGTGTCAGTAGCCATGGAACCACTGACTTCAGAGATGGAAGCTGCCAGGCGAGCGAGACAACGAGAATCCGTTAGGGCGTCCCCTTCCAGAAAGTCCCGATACTCATTCTCCTTAACAACTGCACAACTACTATGCTTCAATCGAGTGCCTGTTTTCTCGGGTATGCTACCACGACAATGATCTGACAACCCTACGCTAGCAAGGCGGGTGTCAACAAAATTAACGTAATCTGATTGAAGGTTGAACTCGTGGCCCTGTCGATACATGCTACACAAGGGTATGACATGGTCTTTGATACTTATGTTCCAACGATGGGGAAACAATGCAATATTTTCATCAATCATGGTGTACAGACCTAAGAGAATGTCTCCAGGAAAATGAATAATGTCAACAACTAAACATGTTATAGACAATGTGACATCATTGAACTTGAGTGGGAGGTCAATTTCACCCTGAACTTTTACTTTATTTCCTGAAATACCACTTAGAAAAGGTATGTGTGACTGTTTTAAAATAGTAGGGTGCTTACTTTCAATGTCTCTAAGAGCTGAGGGCTTGACAATATTAATTTTTGCACCCGAGTCAAGAAAAACTTTTAAAACTCTACCATGTACAATGGCTGAGACAAGGGGACCATCACTTGAGACTGGACAAGTTACTATTTTTGACTTATGTTGTCTGGGATATCTGCGTCTTGTTTGTGTCAAATTTACTGTGGATCCGTCAACATCTACAACTGGTCTAGAGTCAGTGTCCTCCTCTGTCAAGTGTCCAAATCTATTTTGGGTAGCTACTGAATACACAGGGAGGGCACTAGGATTGGCTAGCTTGAATTGGTTAGCGGATGGCCTTGGGGGTTTCCCGACGACATGGAGTGAACATTCTGAGCTCCAGCATTCTGTGACTGAGCATTATAATTTGAAGTTGCATTATAGCTGGGCTGGGAGTTGTAATTACGAGAGTTCTGATAATGTCTTGGACACTGTGAGCCTCGCCAAGACTGACCATGGGAGTTACGAGGTGGAGATGTCCTTTGCCTAGCTCTACAATCCGCAGTGTGGTGACCAACTTGTTTATGGTACATGCAATATGGAAGCCTAGAATGATTAGATTGATGAGGGGGCCGAGAGAATTGTCTAGGAGGTGATGATCTAGGGGCGGACCAACAGTCCCTTGCAAGGTGGTTACTCTTACCACAATGCCAACATGAGGGAGTGGATGGTTGTGGACTATGGCGTTTCGGCATTTTATGAGGCGGCGAATTTGACTGGGGGCTACGAGCATGGGTACGCTTCTGCGACCAAGAGTTTTGAGAATTTGTGGGAGGATGCTGAGAGCTTGTGACTACATTTACAGCATCAGAGGGTGGCAACAGTTGAGCACTTCGGGGAGCTAGTTTATCTGCGGCATTGTTAATAGCCTCAAATACTTCACCAATTTCATGTTTAACACCAAAATTTTGTTGCTCAACGATTGGTTTTGTATGCTCGGGGGCAAAATGCATTAAAGTACCAAATGCTATCATTTTGGCCATAGCCTCAGGGGACAGATTATTGTCTTTATCTAACCAAGTCGAATTATTCATAGCAGAAACTAAGGCATACAGATACTGATCGAGACGGCTAGTAAACGCATTAAACGATTCACCAGGCTGCATGGTGGCATTGGCAATTTTCTTGACTAACCTATATGGGTCAAGGTCTCCTTTATTAACAAAGCGACGGCGAAAGAAATCCTTAAATTCAGGCCAAGACTGGAGGCTAACAATGGCTTTCTCATCAACAACAAAACGTGCATCACCTTTGGTTGTGTCCACGGCTGACCGTGCAATTGCTAAGTATTCGGCATCAGTAGGCTTAGAAAAACGTGCAACTGTTTTCGCTTCAACCTTACTAAACCATGATTCTAATAAACGCGATTCCCCAGCAAAAAGAGGAATAGCCATTTCCTGAGCTGATCTCTGGCCACTGGGACGAGCAACTGTTCCCATTGATTCTGAAGGGGTTTCAACAGTGGTAGGCATTGTCACAGCCGTGGAAGTAATATTTGAACGCAGATTATAATTAAGTGCACCTGGCATCAGAAATAGTATACACAAAAATAAACACACAAAAAAATATCAACTTGGCTAAAGTAAAAATGGCAGAAATAAAATTATTAAATTGGGCTAGGCAAGAAAATAATTAAGAACAAGCAATTGTAAACTAAATTTAGCAATCTTTCATTAAAAAAATGACTGGAATTAGATGTATGTAAATTAATTAAACCAGACTAAGCACAGCAATTGAGAATATAAAAACTGGAAGTGCAATTGCAAAATTTAATTAAAAAGATTCAACACAACAAGTGGCAATGCAAGAAATATGTATGTAGCACATAAACTGGACACAGGAATGTATATAACTATGGTAAAAAAATTATAATATGCAATGTTGAAGGAATAAATTTAAATTTTAGGCCTGGAGGAAATAAAAAAAATTATATTGTACAAATCCTTAACTGCTACTAAAACAAGGATTTCTTACTTCACTGGAATTTAAATTTACCAATAACACTCTAGAACAATTAAAATTCAATGAAATTACTGTAACAAGCAGGAATGTTGAAATCACACAAGGAAATTGTGGGGAGTTGAGTACTGAGGAGGCTCCAATATTTAACAAGTCACTGAATGGGTAATTCACAGGATATTCTGGATATATTTACGTTAAACCTCATTAAAACATAGCACACGATATCTTAGCTCACAATTACTTAACTCAGGGCTGTACGATTTGCAGTATAACAGCGGCCAACACAAAAACGGTGGCAGGGCTTGTGAAGTGGCACGTGTGAGGGTTTGTTTACAATCTGGTTCGACAGCAGCGCTCCTGGCGGCGGTGGCGCGAAACTCAGGGACCCCACACTGTTCACGCTGGAAGCGCGAAGATAAATTCGGAGACGACGATATTGAGAACACAATTTTCTAGGAGAAGTTCACACAAAACGATGTAGCAGGGGCTGGTGGCGAGGTGTGAGCTTAGAGGGAGGCGAGGTGTGTGAGCCTGGGGAGGCTACACTAGTCAAACAATTGCAGTCCACCAAATATTCTCAAGGAACAATACAGCACATACGATGATCAGGTGATGCTTGCGACGATGACTGACCACGATTTCAGTAGCTTGAACACTCACAAAGCTTAGATACTGTCAGCTTGGGTGGCGGTGGTGCAGGTTCCCACGTGGTGGCGCGAGGTTCAAAAAAATGGCTGGCGCGGGAAGCTTCCTTCCTCCTCACTGATGAATGAGCGTTCTCACAGGAAAATATTGACCCTTACTTCTGAAACGTTGGCCTGGAGTAGTGGTTGATGGCAGGACCCCGGTCTGGCACAATATTTGATGCGTGGGTGGCAGGATGGCGGCTTATGGCGGTGGCGGTGGCGGCTGGAACACGAGACGATGCTGGGTACTTGAACTTTTGTTTCCAGAAAAAAATTTCTGGGTCCCACTGCTGCTACCAGTATTCGTTTGCCTTGTTCGGGGAGAAGGTAGACACAGTAGTCGCTTCTGAATATATTTATTGACCGAGACAGCAAGGTATATATCTGCCTAGCCGAGGTCCTTCTACTCTGAGTCTGTGAGGATAACTGAGGCTGCTGGGAGCATGGCTTGATGCTCCTGTCTGGCATGACGTCAGAGGCCTACTTGCCTGTGATTGGTTACATTTCAACTGACAGAATTTGAGTATAACACCGGGACGCCTGGCAACAAGCCAGAAGGACGCCTGGCAACAAGCCAGAAGGACGCCTGGCAACAAGCCAGAAGGACGCCTGGCAACAAGCCAGAAGGGCGCCTGGCAACACGCCAGAAGGACGCCTGGCAACAAGCCAGAAGGACGCCTGGCAACACGCCAGAAGGACGCCTGGCAACAAGCCAGAAGGACGCCTGGCAACAAGCCAGAGGGACGCCTGGCAACAAGTCAGAAGGACGCCTGGCAACAAGCCAGAGGGACGCCTGGCAACAAGCCAGCAGGACGCCTGGGAACAAGGCAGTAGGACGCCTGGCAACAAGCCAGCAGGACGCCTGGAAACAAGCCAGAAGGACGCCTGGCAACAAGCCAGAGGAACGCCTTGCAACAGGCCAGAGGGACGCCTGGCAACAAGCCAGCAGGACGCCTGGCAACAAGCCAGAAGGACGCCTGGCAACAAGCCAGAAGGACGCCTGGCAACAAGCCAGAGGGACACCTGGCAACAAGCCAGAAGGACGCCTGGCAACAAGCCAGAAGAACACCTGGCAACAAGCCAGAGGGACGCCTGGCAACAAGCCAGAAGGACGCCTGGCAACAAGCCAGAAGGACGCCTGGCAACAAGCCAGAAGGACGCCTGGCAACAAGCCAGAGGGACGCTTGGCAACAAGCCAGAAGGAACCCCTGGCAACAAGCCAGAAGGACGCCTGGCAACAAGCCAGAAGGACGCCTGGCAACAAGTCAGAAGGACGCCTGGCAACAAGCCAGAGGGACGCCTGGCAACAAGAAAGAAGGACGCCTGGCAACAAGCCAGAAGGACACTTGGCAACAAGCCAGAGGGACGCCTGGCAACAAGCCAGCAGGGCACCTGGCAACAAGCCAGAAGAACGCTTGGCAACAAGCCAGAGGGACACCTGGCAACAAGCCAGAAGGACGCCTGGCAACAAGCCAGAAGAACACCTGGCAACAAGCCAGAGGGACGCCTGGCAACAAGAAAGAAGGACGCCTGGCAACAAGCCAGAAGGACGCCAGGTAACAAGCCAGAAGGACGCCTGGCAACAAGCCAGAAGGACGCCTGGCAACAAGCCAGAAGGACGCCTGGCAACAAGCCAGAAGGACGCCTGGCAGCAAGCCAGAGGGACGCCTGGCAACAAGCCAGAAGGACCCCTGGCAACAAGCCAGAAGGACGCCTGGCAACAAGCCAGAAGGACGCCTGGCAACAAGTCAGAAAGACGCCTGGCAACAAGCCAGAGGGACGCCTGGCAACAAGAAAGAAGGACGCCTGGCAACAAGCCAGAAGGACACCTGGCAACAAGCCAGAGGGACGCCTGGCAACAACCCAGCAGGGCACCTGGCAACAAGCCAGAAGGACGCCTGGCAACAAGCCAGAAGGACGCCTGGCAACAAGCCAGAAGGACGCCTGGCAACAAGCCAGAGGGACGCCTGGCAACAAGCCAGAAGGACGCCTGGCAACAAGCCAGAAGGGCGCCTGGCAACAAGCCAGAAGGACGCCTGGCAACAAGAAAGAAGGACGCCTGGCAACAAGCCAGAAGGACGCCTGGCAACAAGCCAGAAGGACGCCTGGCAACAAGCCAGAAGGGCGCCTTACAACACGCCCGAAGGACGCCTGGCAACAAGCCAGAAGGACGCCTGGCAACAAGCCAGAAGGACGCCTGGCAACAAGCCAGAAGGACGCCTGGCAACAAGCCAGAGGGACGCCTGGCAATAAGTCAGAAGGACGCCTGGCAACAAGCCAGAGGGACGCCTTTCAACAAGCCAGCAGGACGCCTGGCAACAAGCCAGAAGGACACCTGGTCACAAGACAGAAGAACGCCTGGCAACAACAAAGTAGGACGCCTGGCAACAAGCTAGTAGAACGCCTGGCAACAAGCCAGCAGGACGCCTGGCAACAAACCAGAAGGACGCCTGGCAACAAGCCAGAGGGACGCCTGGCAACAGGCCAGAGGGACGCCTGGCAACAAGCCAGCAGGACGCCTGGCAACAAGCCAGAAGGACGCCTGGAAACAAGCCAGATGGACGCCTGGCAACAATCCAGCAGGGCACCTGGCAACAAGCCAGAAGGACGCCTGGCAACAAGCCAGAGGGACGCCTCGCAACAAGAAAGAAGGACGCCTGGCAACAAGCCAGAAGGACGCCTGGCAACAAGTCAGAAGGACGCCTGGCAACAAGCCAGAAGGACGCCTGGCAACAAGCCAGAAGGACGCCTGGCAACAAGCCAGAGGGACGCCTGGCAACATGCCAGAAGGACCCCTGGCAACAAGCCAGAAGGACGCCTGGCAACAAGCCAGAAGGACGCCTGGCAACAAGTCAGAAGGACGCCTGGCAACAAGCCAGGAGGACGCCTGGCAACAAGAAAGAAGGACGCCTGGCAACAAACCAGAAGGACACCTGGCAACAAGCCAGAGGGACGCCTGGCAACAAGCCAGCAGGGCACCTGGCAACAAGCCAGAAGGACGCCTGGCAACAAGCCAGAGGGACACCTGGCAACAAGCCAGAAGGACGCCTGGCAACAAGCCAGCAGGGCACCTGGCAACAAGCCAGAAGGACACCTGGCAACAAGCCAGAGGGACGCCTGGCAACAAGCCAGAAAGACGCCTGGCAACAAGCCAGAGGGACGCCTGGCAACAAGCCAGAAGGACACCTGGTCACAAGCCAAAGAGACGCCTGGCAACAAGCCAGCAGGACGCCTGGCAACAAGCCAGAAGGACACCTGGTCACAAGCCAGAAGAACGCCTGGCAACAACAAAGTAGGACGCCTGGCAAAGAGCCAGAAGGACGCCTGGCAACAAGCCAGAAGGACACCTGGTCACAAGCTAAAGGGACGCCTGGCAAAAAGTCAGAGGGACGCCTGGCAACAAGTCAGAGGGACGCCTGGCAACAAGCCAGAGGGACGCCTGGCAACAAGAAAGAAGGACTCCTGGCAACAAGCCAAAAGGACACCTGGCAACAAGCCAGAAGGACACCAGGTCACAAGCCAAAGGGACGCCTGGCAACAAGCCAGCAGGACATCTGGCAACAAGCCAGAAGGACGCCTGGCAACACGCCAGAAGGACGCCTGGTAACAAGCCAGAAGAACGCCTGGCAACAAGCCAGAAGGACGCCTGGCAACAAGCCAGAAGGACGCCTGGCAACAAGCCAGAAGGACGCCTGGCAACAAGCCAGAAGGACGCCTGGCAACAAGCCAGAAGGACGCCTGGCAAAGGGCCAGAAGGACGCCTGGCAACAAGCCAGAAGGACGCCTGGCAACAAGCCAGAAGGACGCCTGGCAACAAGCCAGAAGGACGCCTGGCAAAGGGCCAGAAGGACGCCTGGCAACAAGCCAGAAGGACGCCTGGCAACAAGCCAGAGGGACGCCTGGCAACATGCCAGAGGGACACCTGGTCACAAGCCAAAGGGACGCCTGGCAACAAGCCAGAAGGACACCTGGTCACAAGTCAAAGAGACGCTTGGCAACAAGCCAGGAGGACACCTGGCAACAAGCCAGAGGGACGCCTGGCAACAAGAAAGAAGGACGCCTGGCAACAAGCCAGAAGGACACCTGGCAACAAGCCAGAGGGACGCCTGGCAACAACCCAGCAGGGCACCTGGCAACAAGCCAGAAGGACGCCTGGCAACAAGCTAGAAGGACGCCTGGCAACAAGCCAGAAGGACGCCTGGCAACAAGCCAGAGGGACACCTGGCAACAAGCCAGAAGAACACCTGGCAACAAGCCAGAGGGACGCCTGGCAACAAGAAAGAAGAACGCCTGGCAACAAGCCAGAAGGACGCCTGGTAACAAGCCAGAAGGACGCCTGGCAACAAGCCAGAAGGACGCCTGGCAACAAGCCAGAAGGACGCCTGGCAACAAGCCAGAAGGACGCCTGGAAGCAAGCCAGAGGGACGCCTGGCAACAAGCCAGAAGGACCCCTGGCAACAAGCCAGAAGGACGCCTGGCAACAAGTCAGAAGGACGCCTGGCAACAAGTCAGAAGGACGCCTGGCAACAAGCCAGAGGGACGCCTGGCAACAAGAAAGAAGGACGCCTGGCAACAAGCCAGAAGGACACCTGGCAACAAGCCAGAGGGACGCCTGGCAACAACCCAGCAGGGCACCTGGCAACAAGCCAGAAGGACGTCTGGCAACAAGCTAGAAGGACGCCTGGCAACAAGCCAGAAGGACGCCTGGCAACAAACCAGAAGGACGCCTGGCAACAAGCCAGAGGGACGCCTGGCAATAAGTCAGAAGGACGCCTGGCAACAAGCCAGAGGGACGCCTGGCAACAAGCCAGCAGGACGCCTGGGAACAAGCCAGTAGAACGCCTGGCAACAAGCCAGCAGGACGCCTGGCAACAAGCCAGAAGGACGCCTGGCAACAAGCCAGAGGGACGCCTGGCAACAGGCCAGAGGGACGCCTGGCAACAAGCCAGCAGGACGCCTGGCAACAAGCCAGAAGGACGCCTGGCAACAAGCCAGAAGGACGCCTGGCAACAAGCCAGAGGGACGCCTGGCAATAAGTCAGAAGGACGCCTGGCAACAAGCCAGAGGGACGCCTTTCAACAAGCCAGCAGGACGCCTGGGAACAAGCTAGTAGAACGCCTGGCAACAAGCCAGCAGGACGCCTGGCAACAAACCAGAAGGACGCCTGGCAACAAGCCAGAGGGACGCCTGGCAACAGGCCAGAGGGACGCCTGGCAACAAGCCAGCAGGACGCCTGGCAACAAGCCAGAAGGACGCCTGGAAACAAGCCAGATGGACGCCTGGCAACAATCCAGCAGGGCACCTGGCAACAAGCCAGAAGGACGCCTGGCAACAAGCCAGAGGGACGCCTCGCAACAAGAAAGAAGGACGCCTGGCAACAAGCCAGAAGGACGCCTGGCAACAAGTCAGAAGGACGCCTGGCAACAAGCCAGAAGGACGCCTGGCAACAAGCCAGAAGGACGCCTGGCAACAAGCCAGAGGGACGCCTGGCAACATGCCAGAAGGACCCCTGGCAACAAGCCAGAAGGACGCCTGGCAACAAGCCAGAAGGACGCCTGGCAACAAGTCAGAAGGACGCCTGGCAACAAGCCAGGAGGACGCCTGGCAACAAGAAAGAAGGACGCCTGGCAACAAACCAGAAGGACACCTGGCAACAAGCCAGAGGGACGCCTGGCAACAAGCCAGCAGGGCACCTGGCAACAAGCCAGAAGGACGCCTGGCAACAAGCCAGAGGGACACCTGGCAACAAGCCAGAAGGACGCCTGGCAACAAGCCAGCAGGGCACCTGGCAACAAGCCAGAAGGACACCTGGCAACAAGCCAGAGGGACGCCTGGCAACAAGCCAGAAGGACGCCTGGCAACAAGCCAGAGGGACGCCTGGCAACAAGCCAGAAGGACACCTGGTCACAAGCCAAAGAGACGCCTGGCAACAAGCCAGCAGGACGCCTGGCAACAAGCCAGAAGGACACCTGGTCACAAGCCAGAAGAACGCCTGGCAACAACAAAGTAGGACGCCTGGCAAAGAGCCAGAAGGACGCCTGGCAACAAGCCAGAAGGACACCTGGTCACAAGCCAAAGGGACGCCTGGCAAAAAGTCAGAGGGACGCCTGGCAACAAGTCAGAGGGACGCCTGGCAACAAGCCAGAGGGACGCCTGGCAACAAGAAAGAAGGACTCCTGGCAACAAGCCAAAAGGACACCTGGCAACAAGCCAGAAGGACACCTGGTCACAAGCCAAAGGGACGCCTGGCAACAAGCCAGCAGGACACCTGGCAACAAGCCAGAAGGACGCCTGGCAACACGCCAGAAGGACGCCTGGTAACAAGCCAGAAGAACGCCTGGCAACAAGCCAGAAGGACGCCTGGCAACAAGCCAGAAGGACGCCTGGCAACAAGCCAGAAGGACGCCTGGCAACAAGCCAGAAGGACGCCTGGCAACAAGCCAGAAGGACGCCTGGCAAAGGGCCAGAAGGACGCCTGGCAACAAGCCAGAAGGACGCCTGGCAACAAGCCAGAAGGACGCCTGGCAACAAGCCAGAAGGACGCCTGGCAAAGGGCCAGAAGGACGCCTGGCAACAAGCCAGAAGGACGCCTGGCAACAA
>NW_027189731.1:0-102425 GCF_040958095.1 Procambarus clarkii
AAACTAGATTTATTCCTCCAAGGAGTGCCGGACCAACCGGGCTGTGGTGGGTATGTGGGCCTGCGGGCCGCTCCAAGCAACAGCCTGGTGGACCAAACTCTCACAAACTCGGCCCGAGGCCAGGTCGAGCCTGGCCTCGGGCCGGGCTTGGGGAGTAGAAGAACTCCCAGAACCCCATCAACCAGGTACCAGGTATCAACCAGGTATCTTCTGTCGCGTTTATTTCTTTGTTGCTATATCCATTGTTCACCAACACTTCAGTTAACTTTCAAACTCCGTACTCACGTTGCTCCATTCTGAGCAGTGGGTAAGGGCTCGACGAATATAAGTGTTTAGAACACTGGCTTTGTGTCTTTGGAAGCACTCACTCCTACTGTTTAGGCATAATCCTATGTTTGTAGGCTTGGTATATACGCTACTGCTTAGAGATGCTCCTGTTAAATTGTGCGTTTATTTGTCTACTTATACTGAATCCTTTTAAAGTGTGTCCTTATCTGTCATTTGCATCAAACTTCATCCCTCCTACTGACCTGTTTGGTAGTGAGTTCTGCTAATCGTGGATTGCTGTTACGTAGCTCATTTAGCTTCATAATAGTTGGATGGCAGAAATAAAAAGGCTTCAATTAAACAGAGCAGAAATTTATGAGAATGATGTTCAAAAATACCAAATAGTTATTATTTTATCTGTAGAAAACGATGTCTTACAGACAGGGTAAAAAAAAAAATGAATGTAATGAAACATCATTTACATGGCGAGAGCCAGAGGCTCCCTGGAGCTATCCAGGCTGATATGGATGTACTAGATTTTGGCATCAGTCAGTGTGAATGGAGTTCTACTGAATTACAATCTCTCAGCAAATGAACTTTTTTTCACCCTCATTGTTTGCTGTGATCGCCAACATGGTATTTAGAAAAAGTTGATCTGCTGCTGACCTCTTGCTAAATCTCTCCACTAAGTGACATTAGACACTGGATAAATCATAGATCAGCAGTGTTGTTGATCTAAATATAGCAGGTGCATCTGAGTGGGTCTGGATTAGTAGGAAAGCATCACGCACTAGCCCCAGTCACCATTCTGCAATATAAAAAAAATCCCCCATGCTTTCCACATCACTTTTTTATACCCAACATATGCCAAGTTCTGAAAGCGGCGGTTGGTCACATTTGTCCCAATCCCCACTACAGTTTTCAAAATATTCCAAACATCTCAATTTTGAGGCCTGAGCCATACTTTCGAGCCAAATTCTGGCTCTCTGCACGTATTCGCAGTTTGAAATTACGACTTTTTATACCCAACATACGCCAAGTACTGAAAGCGGCAGTGAGTCATATTTTGCACAAACTCCCCTGCAGCTTTCAAAATATCCGAAATATTCCAATTTCGAGGCCTGAGCCATATTTTGGAGCCAAATTCTGGCTCTCTGCACGTATTCGCAGTTTTAAATTACGACTTTTTTATACCCAACATATGCGAAGTACTGAAAGCGGCGTTTGGTGACATTTGACCCAAACCTCCCTGCAGTTTTCAAAATATCCTAAACATCCCAATTTCGAGGCCTGAGCCGTATTTTCGAGCCAAATTCTGGCTCTATGCACGTATACGCAGTTTGAAATTACGACTTTTTATACCCAGCATATGCCAAGTCTTGATTGCGGCAGTGAGTCACATTTTGCACAAACTCCCCTGCAGTTTTGGAAACATCCCAAATATCCCAATTTCGAGGCCTGAGCTATATTTTGGAGCCAAATTCTGGCTCTCTGCACGTATTCGACGTTTGAAATTACGACTTTATATACCCAACATATGCCAAGTACTGAAAGCGGCGATTGGTGACATTTGTCCCAAACTTCCCTGCAGTTTTCAAAATATCCCAAACATCCCAATTTCGAGGCCTGAGCCATATTTTTGAGCCAAATTCTGGCTCTATGCACGTATTCGCAGATTGAAATTACGACTTTTTTATACCCAACATATACCAAGTACTGAAAGCGGCGTTTGGTCACATTTGTCTCAATCCTTCTTGCAGTTTTCAAAATATCCCAAACATCCCAATTTCGAGGCCTGAGCTATATTTTGGAGCCAAATTCTGGCTCTCTGCACGTATTTTCAGTTTGAAATTACGACTTTTTTATACCCAACATATGCGAAGTACTGAAAGCGGCGTTTGGTGACATTTGTCCCAAACCCCACTGCAGTTTTCAAAATATCCTAAACATCCCAATTTAGAGGCCTGAGCCGTATTTTGGAGCCAAATTCTGGCTCTATGCACGTATACGCAGTTTGAAATAACGACTTTTTATTCCCAACATATGCCAAGTCCTGATAGCGGCAGTGAGTCACATTTTGGACAAACTTCCCTGCAGTTTTCGAAATATCCCAAATATCCCAATTTCGAGGCCTGAGCTATATTTTGGAGCCAAATTCTGGCTCTCTGCACGTATTCTCAGTTTGAAATTACGACCATTTTATACCCAACATATGCCAAGTAATGAAAGCGCCGTTTGGACACATATGTCCGAAACCCCCCTGCGGTTTTCAAAATATCCCAAACATCCCAATTTCGAGGCCTGAGCCATATTGTGGAGCCAAATTCTCGCTCTCTGCACGTATTCGCAGTTTGAAATTACGACTTTATATACCCAACACATTCCAAGTACTGAAAGCGATGTTTGGTCACATTTGTCCCAAACCTCCCTGCAGTTTTCAAAATATCTCAAATATCCTAATTTCGAGGCCTGAGCCATATTATACAGCCAAATTCTGGATCTCTGCACGTATTCACAGTTTGAAATTACGACATTTTATACCCAACATATGCCAAGTACTGAAAGCGGCGTTTGGTTACATCTGTCCCAAACCTCCCTACAGTTTACAAAATATCCCAAACATCCCAATTTCGAGGCCTGAGCCATATTTTGGAGCCAAATACAAGCTCTTTGCACGTATTCGCAGTTTGAAATTACGACTTTTAATACCCAACATATGCCAAGTCCTGAAAGCGGCAGTGAGTGACATTTTGCACAAACTCCCCTGCAGTTTTCGAAATATCCCAAATAACCCAATTAAGAGGCCTGAGCCATATTTTGGAGCCAAATTCTGGCTCTCTGCACGTATTCGCAGTTTGAAATTACGACTTTTTATACCCAACATATACCAAGTACTGAAAGCGGCATTTGGTCACATTTGTCCCAAACCTCCCAGCAGTTTTCAAAATATCCCAAACATCCCAATTTCGAGGCCTGAGCCATATTTTGGAGCCAAATTCTGGCTCTCTGCACGTATTCGTAGTTTGAAATTGCGAATTTTTTATACCCAACATATGCCAATTACTGAAAGCGGCGTTTGGTGACATTTGTCCCATACCCTCCTGCAGTTTTCAAAATATCCTAAACATCCCAATTTCGAGGCCTGAGCCGTATTTTGGAGCCAAATTCTGGCTCTATGCACGTATACGCAGTTTGAAATTACGACTTTTTATATCCAGCATATGTCAAGTCCTGATAGCGGCAGTGAGTCACATTTTGCACAAACTCCCCTGCAGTTTTGGAAACATCCCAAATATCCCAATTTCGAGGCCTGAGCTATATTTTGGAGCCAAATTCTGGCTCTACGCACGTATTCGCCGTTTGAAATTACGACTTTTTTATAGCCAACATGTGCCTAGTAATGAAAGCGGCGTTTGGTCACATATATCCCAAACCCCCCTGCAGTTTTCAAAATATCCCAAACATCCCAATTTCGAGGCCTGAGCCATATTTTGGAGCCAAATTCTGGCTCTCTGCACGTATTCTCAATTTGAAATTACGACTTTTTTATACCCAACATATGCGAATTACTGAAAGCGGCGTTTGGTGACATTTGTCCCAAACCCCACTGCAGTTTTCAAAATATCCTAAACATCCCAATTTAGAGGCCTGAGCCGTATTTTGGAGCCAAATTTTGGCTCTATGCACGTATACGCAGTTTGAAATAACAACTTTTTATTCCCAACATATGCCAAGTCCTGATAGCGGCAGTGAGTCACATTTTGGACAAACTCCCCTGCAGTTTTCGAAATATCCCAAATATCCCAATTTCGAGGCCTGAGCTATATTTTGGAGCCAAATTCTGGCTTTCTGCACGTATTCGCCGTTTGAAATTACGACTATATTATACCCAACATATGCCAAGTAATGAAAGCGGCGTTTGGTTACATCTGTCCCAAACCCCCCTGCAGTTTTCAAAATATCCCAAACATCCCAATTTCGAGGCCTGAGCCATATTTTGGAGCCAAGTTCTAGCTCTTTGCACGTATTCGCAGTTTGATATTACGATTTTTATACCCAACATATGCCAAGTGTTGAAAGCGGCGTTTGGTTATATTTGTCCCAAACCTCCCAGCAGTTTTCAAAATATCCCAAACATCACAATATCGAGGCCTGAGCCATATTTTGGAGCCAAGTTCTAGCTCTTTGCACGTATTCGCAGTTTGATATTACGATTTTTATACCCAACATATGCCAAGTACTGAAAGCGGTGTTTGGTCACATTTGTCCCAAACCCCCCCCCCCCCCCTGCAGTTTTCAAAATATCCCAAACATCCCAATTTCGAGGCCTTAGCCATATTTTGGAGCCAAATTCTGGCTCTATGCACGTATTCGCGGTTTGAAATTACGACATTTTATACCCAACATATGCCAAGTCCTGAAAGTGGCAGTGAGTCACATTTCGCACAAGCTCCCCTGCAGTTTTCGAAATATCTCAAATATCCCAATTTAGAGGCCTGAGCAATATTTTGGCGCCAAATTTTGGCTCTCTGCACGTATTCAAAGTTTGAAATT
Source organism: Procambarus clarkii (assembly GCF_040958095.1). Taxonomy (NCBI): domain Eukaryota; kingdom Metazoa; phylum Arthropoda; class Malacostraca; order Decapoda; family Cambaridae; genus Procambarus; species Procambarus clarkii. The sequence continues at coordinate 4,822 of NW_027189731.1, forward strand.
ACGACTTTTTATACCCAACTTATGCCAAGTACTGAAAGTGGCATTTGGTCAAATTTGTCCCAAACCTCCCTGCAGTTTTCGAAATATCCCAAATAACCCAATTAAGAGGCCTGAGCCATATTTTGGAGCCAAATTCTGGCTCTCTGCACGTATTCGCAGTTTGAAATTACGACTTTTTATACCCAACATATACTAAGTACTGAAAGCGGCATTTGGTCACATTTGTCCCAAACCTCCCAGCAGTTTTCAAAATATCCCAAACATCCCAATTTCGAGGCCTGAGCCATATTTTGGAGCCAAATTCTGGCTCTCTGCACGTATTCGTAGTTTGAAATTGCGAATTTTTTATACCCAACATATGCCAATTACTGAAAGCGGCGTTTGGTGACATTTGTCCCATAACCTCCTGCAGTTTTCAAAATATCCTAAACATCCCAATTTCGAGGCCTGAGCCGTATTTTGGAGCCAAATTCTGGCTCTATGCACGTATACGCAGTTTGAAATTACGACTTTTTTATACCCAACATATGCAAAGTACTGAAAGCGGCGTTTGGTGACATTTGTCCCATACCCTCTTGCAGTTTTCAAAATATCCTAAACATCCCAATTTCGAGGCCTGAGCCATATTTTGGAGCCAAATTCTGGCTCTCTGCACGTATTCACAGTTTTAAAATACGACTTTTTTATACCCAACATATGCAAAGTACTGAAAGCGGCGTTTGGTGACATTTGTCCCATACCCTCCTGCAGTTTTCAAAATATCCTAAACATCCCAATTTCGAGGCCTGAGCCGTATTTTGGAGCCAAATTCTGGCTCTATGCACGTATACGCAGTTTGAAATTACGACTTTTTATACCCAGCATATGCCAAGTCCTGATAGCGGCAGTGAGTCACATTTTGCACAAACTCCCCTGCAGTTTTTGAAACATCCCAAATATCCCAATTTCGAGGCCTGAGCTATATTTTGGAGCCAAATTCTGGCTCTACGCACGTATTCGCCGTTTGAAATTACGACTTTTTTATAGCCAACATGTGCCTAGTAATGAAAGCGGCGTTTGGTCACATATATCCCAAACCCCCCTGCAGTTTTCAAAATATCCCAAACATCCCAATTTCGAGGCCTGAGCCATATTTTGGAGCCAAATTCTGGCTCTCTGCACGTATTCTCAGTTTGAAATTACGACTTTTTTATACCCAACATATGCGAATTACTGAAAACGGCGTTTGGTGACATTTGTCCCAAACCCAACTGCAGTTTTCAAAATATCCTAAACATCCCAATTTAGAGGCCTGAGCCGTATTTTGGAGCCAAATTTTGGCTCTATGCACGTATACGCAGTTTGAAATAACAACTTTTTATTCCCAACATATGCCAAGTCCTGATAGCGGCAGTGAGTCACATTTTGGACAAACTCCCCTGCAGTTTTCGAAATATCCCAAATATCCCAATTTCGAGGCCTGAGCTATATTTTGGAGCCAAATTCTGGCTTTCTGCACGTATTCGCCGTTTGAAATTACGACTATTTTATACCCAACATATGCCAAGTAATGAAAGCGGCGTTTGGTTACATCTGTCCCAAACCCCCCTGCAGTTTTCAAAATATCCCAAACATCCCAATTTCGAGGCCTGAGCCATATTTTGGAGCCAAGTTCTAGCTCTTTGCACGTATTCGCAGTTTGATATTACGATTTTTATACCCAACATATGCCAAGTGTTGAAAGCGGCGTTTGGTTATATTTGTCCCAAACCTCCCAGCAGTTTTCAAAATATCCCAAACATCACAATATCGAGGCCTGAGCCATATTTTGGAGCCAAGTTCTAGCTCTTTGCACGTATTCGCAGTTTGATATTACGATTTTTATACCCAACATATGCCAAGTACTGAAAGCGGTGTTTGGTCACATTTGTTCCAAACCCCCCCCCCCCCACTGCAGTTTTCAAAATATCCCAAACATCCCAATTTCGAGGCCTTAGCCATATTTTGGAGCCAAATTCTGGCTCTATGCACGTATTCGCGGTTTGAAATTACGACATTTTATACCCAACATATGCCAAGTCCTGAAAGTGGCAGTGAGTCACATTTCGCACAAGCTCCCCTGCAGTTTTCGAAATATCTCAAATATCCCAATTTAGAGGCCTGAGCAATATTTTGGCGCCAAATTTTGGCTCTCTGCACGTATTCAAAGTTTAAAAATTACGACTTTTTATACCCAACTTATGCCAAGTACTGAAAGTGGCATTTGGTCAAATTTGTCCCAAACCTCCCTGCAGTTTTCGAAATATCCCAAATAACCCAATTAAGAGGCCTGAGCCATATTTTGGAGCCAAATTCTGGCTCTCTGCACGTATTTGCAGTTTGAAATTACGACTTTTTATACCCAACATATACTAAGTACTGAAAGCGGCATTTGGTCACATTTGTCCCAAACCTCCCAGCAGTTTTCAAAATATCCCAAACATCCCAATTTCGAGGCCTGAGCCATATTTTGGAGCCAAATTCTGGCTCTCTGCACGTATTCGTAGTTTGAAATTGCGAATTTTTTATACCCAACATATGCCAATTACTGAAAGCGGCGTTTGGTGACATTTGTCCCATAACCTCCTGCAGTTTTCAAAATATCCTAAACATCCCAATTTCGAGGCCTGAACCGTATTTTGGAGCCAAATTCTGGCTCTATGCACGTATACGCAGTTTGAAATTACGACTTTTTTATACCCAACATATGCAAAGTACTGAAAGCGGCGTTTGGTGACATTTGTCCCATACCCTCCTGCAGTTTTCAAAATATCCTAAACATCCCAATTTCGAGGCCTGAGCCATATTTTGGAGCCAAATTCTGGCTCTCTGCACGTATTCACAGTTTTAAATTACGACTTTTTTATACCCAACATATGCAAAGTACTGAAAGCGGCGTTTGGTGACATTTGTCCCATACCCTCCTGCAGTTTTCAAAATATCCTAAACATCCCAATTTCGAGGCCTGAGCCGTATTTTGGAGCCAAATTCTGGCCCTATGCACGTATACGCAGTTTGAAATTACGACTTTTTATACCCAGCATATGCCAAGTCCTGATAGCGGCAGTGAGTCACATTTTGCACAAACTCCCCTGCAGTTTTTGAAACATCCCAAATATCCCAATTTCGAGGCCTGAGCTATATTTTGGAGCCAAATTCTGGCTCTACGCACGTATTCGCCGTTTGAAATTACGACTTTTTTATAGCCAACATGTGCCTAGTAATGAAAGCGGCGTTTGGTCACATATATCCCAAACCCCCCTGCAGTTTTCAAAATATCCCAAACATCCCAATTTCGAGGCCTGAGCCATATTTTGGAGCCAAATTCTGGCTCTCTGCACGTATTCTCAGTTTGAAATTACGACTTTTTTATACCCAACATATGCGAATTACTGAAAACGGCGTTTGGTGACATTTGTCCCAAACCCAACTGCAGTTTTCAAAATATCCTAAACATCCCAATTTAGAGGCCTGAGCCGTATTTTGGAGCCAAATTTTGGCTCTATGCACGTATACGCAGTTTGAAATAACGACTTTTTATTCCCAACATATGCCAAGTCCTGATAGCGGCAGTGAGTCACATTTTGGACAAACTCCCCTGCAGTTTTCGAAATATCCCAAATATCCCAATTTCGAGGCCTGAGCTATATTTTGGAGCCAAATTCTGGCTTTCTGCACGTATTCGCCGTTTGAAATTACGACTATTTTATACCCAACATATGCCAAGTAATGAAAGCGGCGTTTGGTTACATCTGTCCCAAACCCCCCTGCAGTTTTCAAAATATCCCAAACATCCCAATTTCGAGGCCTGAGCCATATTTTGGATCCAAGTTCTAGCTCTTTGCACGTATTCGCAGTTTGATATTACGATTTTTATATCCAACATATGCCAAGTGTTGAAAGCGGCGTTTGGTTATATTTGTCCCAAACCTCCCAGCAGTTTTCAAAATATCCCAAACATCACAATATCGAGGCCTGAGCCATATTTTGGAGCCAAGTTCTAGCTCTTTGCACGTATTCGCAGTTTGATATTACGATTTTAATATCCAACATATGCCAAGTACTGAAAGCGGTGTTTGGTCACATTTGTCCCAACCCCCCCCCCCTGCAGTTTTCAAAATATCCCAAACATCCCAATTTCGAGGCCTGAGCCATATTTTGGAGCCAAATTCTGGCTCTATGCACGTATTCGCAGATTGATATTACGAATTTTTATACCCAACATATGCCAAGTCCTGAAAGCGGCAGTGAGTGACATTTTGCACAAACTCCCCTGCAGTTTTCGAAATATCCCAAATAACCCAATTAAGAGGCCTGAGCCATATTTTGGAGCCAAATTCTGGCTCTCTGCACGTATTCGCAGTTTGAAATTACGACTTTTTATACCCAACATATACCAAGTACTGAAAGCGGCATTTGGTCACATATGTCCCAAACCTCCCAGCAGTTTTCAAAATATCCCAAACATCCCAATTTCGAGGCCTGAGCCATATTTTGGAGCCAAATTCTGGCTCTCTGCACGTATTCGTAGTTTGAAATTGCGAATTTTTTATACCCAACATATGCCAATTACTGAAAGCGGCGTTTGGTGACATTTGTCCCATACCCTCCTGCAGTTTTCAAAATATCCTAAACATCCCAATTTCGAGGCCTGAGCCGTATTTTGGAGCCAAATTCTGGCTCTATGCACGTATACGCAGTTTGAAATTACGACTTTTTATATCCAGCATATGTCAAGTCCTGATAGCGGCAGTGAGTCACATTTTGCACAAACTCCCCTGCAGTTTTGGAAACATCCCAAATATCCCAATTTCGAGGCCTGAGCTATATTTTGGAGCCAAATTCTGGCTCTACGCACGTATTCGCCGTTTGAAATTACGACTTTTTTATAGCCAACATGTGCCTAGTAATGAAAGCGGCGTTTGGTCACATATATCCCAAACCCCCCTGCAGTTTTCAAAATATCCCAAACATCCCAATTTCGAGGCCTGAGCCATATTTTGGAGCCAAATTCTGGCTCTCTGCACGTATTCTCAATTTGAAATTACGACTTTTTTATACCCAACATATGCGAATTACTGAAAGCGGCGTTTGGTGACATTTGTCCCAAACCCCACTGCAGTTTTCAAAATATCCTAAACATCCCAATTTAGAGGCCTGAGCCGTATTTTGGAGCCAAATTTTGGCTCTATGCACGTATACGCAGTTTGAAATAACAACTTTTTATTCCCAACATATGCCAAGTCCTGATAGCGGCAGTGAGTCACATTTTGGACAAACTCCCCTGCAGTTTTCGAAATATCCCAAATATCCCAATTTCGAGGCCTGAGCTATATTTTGGAGCCAAATTCTGGCTTTCTGCACGTATTCGCCGTTTGAAATTACGACTATATTATACCCAACATATGCCAAGTAATGAAAGCGGCGTTTGGTTACATCTGTCCCAAACCCCCCTGCAGTTTTCAAAATATCCCAAACATCCCAATTTCGAGGCCTGAGCCATATTTTGGAGCCAAGTTCTAGCTCTTTGCACGTATTCGCAGTTTGATATTACGATTTTTATACCCAACATATGCCAAGTGTTGAAAGCGGCGTTTGGTTATATTTGTCCCAAACCTCCCAGCAGTTTTCAAAATATCCCAAACATCACAATATCGAGGCCTGAGCCATATTTTGGAGCCAAGTTCTAGCTCTTTGCACGTATTCGCAGTTTGATATTACGATTTTTATACCCAACATATGCCAAGTACTGAAAGCGGTGTTTGGTCACATTTGTCCCAAACCCCCCCCCCCTGCAGTTTTCAAAATATCCCAAACATCCCAATTTCGAGGCCTTAGCCATATTTTGGAGCCAAATTCTGGCTCTATGCACGTATTCGCGGTTTGAAATTACGACATTTTATACCCAACATATGCCAAGTCCTGAAAGTGGCAGTGAGTCACATTTCGCACAAGCTCCCCTGCAGTTTTCGAAATATCTCAAATATCCCAATTTAGAGGCCTGAGCAATATTTTGGCGCCAAATTTTGGCTCTCTGCACGTATTCAAAGTTTGAAATTACGACTTTTTATACCCAACTTATGCCAAGTACTGAAAGTGGCATTTGGTCAAATTTGTCCCAAACCTCCCTGCAGTTTTCGAAATATCCCAAATAACCCAATTAAGAGGCCTGAGCCATATTTTGGAGCCAAATTCTGGCTCTCTGCACGTATTCGCAGTTTGAAATTACGACTTTTTATACCCAACATATACTAAGTACTGAAAGCGGCATTTGGTCACATTTGTCCCAAACCTCCCAGCAGTTTTCAAAATATCCCAAACATCCCAATTTCGAGGCCTGAGCCATATTTTGGAGCCAAATTCTGGCTCTCTGCACGTATTCGTAGTTTGAAATTGCGAATTTTTTATACCCAACATATGCAAAGTACTGAAAGCGGCGTTTGGTGACATTTGTCCCATACCCTCCTGCAGTTTTCAAAATATCCTAAACATCCCAATTTCGAGGCCTGAGCCATATTTTGGAGCCAAATTCTGGCTCTCTGCACGTATTCACAGTTTTAAATTACGACTTTTTTATACCCAACATATGCAAAGTACTGAAAGCGGCGTTTGGTGACATTTGTCCCATACCCTCCTGCAGTTTTCAAAATATCCTAAACATCCCAATTTCGAGGCCTGAGCCGTATTTTGGAGCCAAATTCTGGCTCTATGCACGTATACGCAGTTTGAAATTACGACTTTTTATACCCAGCATATGCCAAGTCCTGATAGCGGCAGTGAGTCACATTTTGCAAAACTCCCCTGCAGTTTTTGAAACATCCCAAATATCCCAATTTCGAGGCCTGAGCTATATTTTGGAGCCAAATTCTGGCTCTACGCACGTATTCGCCGTTTGAAATTACGACTTTTTTATAGCCAACATGTGCCTAGTAATGAAAGCGGCGTTTGGTCACATATATCCCAAACCCCCCTGCAGTTTTCAAAATATCCCAAACATCCCAATTTCGAGGCCTGAGCCATATTTTGGAGCCAAATTCTGGCTCTCTGCACGTATTCTCAGTTTGAAATTACGACTTTTTTATACCCAACATATGCGAATTACTGAAAACGGCGTTTGGTGACATTTGTCCCAAACCCAACTGCAGTTTTCAAAATATCCTAAACATCCCAATTTAGAGGCCTGAGCCGTATTTTGGAGCCAAATTTTGGCTCTATGCACGTATACGCAGTTTGAAATAACAACTTTTTATTCCCAACATATGCCAAGTCCTGATAGCGGCAGTGAGTCACATTTTGCACAAACTCCCCTGCAGTTTTCGAAATATCCCAAATATCCCAATTTCGAGGCCTGAGCTATATTTTGGAGCCAAATTCTGGCTTTCTGCACGTATTCGCCGTTTGAAATTACGACTAATTTATACCCAACATATGCCAAGTAATGAAAGCGGCGTTTGGTTACATCTGTCCCAAACCCCCCTGCAGTTTTCAAAATATCCCAAACATCCCAATTTCGAGGCCTGAGCCATATTTTGGAGCCAAGTTCTAGCTCTTTGCACGTATTCGCAGTTTGATATTACGATTTTTATACCCAACATATGCCAAGTGTTGAAAGCGGCGTTTGGTTATATTTGTCCCAAACCTCCCAGCAGTTTTCAAAATATCCCAAACATCACAATATCGAGGCCTGAGCCATATTTTGGAGCCAAGTTCTAGCTCTTTGCACGTATTCGCAGTTTGATATTACGATTTTTATACCCAACATATGCCAAGTACTGAAAGCGGTGTTTGGTCACATTTGTTCCAAACCCCCCCCCCCCTGCAGTTTTCAAAATATCCCAAACATCCCAATTTCGAGGCCTTAGCCATATTTTGGAGCCAAATTCTGGCTCTATGCACGTATTCGCGGTTTGAAATTACGACATTTTATACCCAACATATGCCAAGTCCTGAAAGTGGCAGTGAGTCACATTTCGCACAAGCTCCCCTGCAGTTTTCGAAATATCTCAAATATCCCAATTTAGAGGCCTGAGCAATATTTTGGCGCCAAATTTTGGCTCTCTGCACGTATTCAAAGTTTGAAATTACGACTTTTTATACCCAACTTATGCCAAGTACTGAAAGTGGCATTTGGTCAAATTTGTCCCAAACCTCCCTGCAGTTTTCGAAATATCCCAAATAACCCAATTAAGAGGCCTGAGCCATATTTTGGAGCCAAATTCTGGCTCTCTGCACGTATTCGCAGTTTGAAATTACGACTTTTTATACCCAACATATACTAAGTACTGAAAGCGGCATTTGGTCACATTTGTCCCAAACCTCCCAGCAGTTTTCAAAATATCCCAAACATCCCAATTTCGAGGCCTGAGCCATATTTTGAGGCCAAATTCTGGCTCTCTGCACGTATTCGTAGTTTGAAATTGCGAATTTTTTATACCCAACATATGCCAATTACTGAAAGCGGCGTTTGGTGACATTTGTCCCATAACCTCCTGCAGTTTTCAAAATATCCTAAACATCCCAATTTCGAGGCCTGAGCCGTATTTTGGAGCCAAATTCTGGCTCTATGCACGTATACGCAGTTTGAAATTACGACTTTTTTATACCCAACATATGCAAAGTACTGAAAGCGGCGTTTGGTGACATTTGTCCCATACCCTCCTGCAGTTTTCAAAATATCCTAAACATCCCAATTTCGAGGCCTGAGCCATATTTTGGAGCCAAATTCTGGCTCTCTGCACGTATTCACAGTTTTAAATTACGACTTTTTTATACCCAACATATGCAAAGTACTGAAAGCGGCGTTTGGTGACATTTGTCCCATACCCTCCTGCAGTTTTCAAAATATCCTAAACATCCCAATTTCGAGGCCTGAGCCGTATTTTGGAGCCAAATTCTGGCTCTATGCACGTATACGCAGTTTGAAATTACGACTTTTTATACCCAGCATATGCCAAGTCCTGATAGCGGCAGTGAGTCACATTTTGCACAAACTCCCCTGCAGTTTTTGAAACATCCCAAATATCCCAATTTCGAGGCCTGAGCTATATTTTGGAGCCAATTTCTGGCTCTACGCACGTATTCGCCGTTTGAAATTACGACTTTTTTATAGCCAACATGTGCCTAGTAATGAAAGCGGCGTTTGGTCACATATATCCCAAACCCCCCTGCAGTTTTCAAAATATCCCAAACATCCCAATTTCGAGGCCTGAGCCATATTTTGGAGCCAAATTCTGGCTCTCTGCACGTATTCTCAGTTTGAAATTACGACTTTTTTATACCCAACATATGCGAATTACTGAAAACGGCGTTTGGTGACATTTGTCCCAAACCCAACTGCAGTTTTCAAAATATCCTAAACATCCCAATTTAGAGGCCTGAGCCGTATTTTGGAGCCAAATTTTGGCTCTATGCACGTATACGCAGTTTGAAATAACAACTTTTTATTCCCAACATATGCCAAGTCCTGATAGCGGCAGTGAGTCACATTTTGGACAAACTCCCCTGCAGTTTTCGAAATATCCCAAATATCCCAATTTCGAGGCCTGAGCTATATTTTGGAGCCAAATTCTGGCTTTCTGCACGTATTCGCCGTTTGAAATTACGACTATTTTATACCCAACATATGCCAAGTAATGAAAGCGGCGTTTGGTTACATCTGTCCCAAACCCCCCTGCAGTTTTCAAAATATCCCAAACATCCCAATTTCGAGGCCTGAGCCATATTTTGGAGCCAAGTTCTAGCTCTTTGCACGTATTCGCAGTTTGATATTACGATTTTTATACCCAACATATGCCAAGTGTTGAAAGCGGCGTTTGGTTATATTTGTCCCAAACCTCCCAGCAGTTTTCAAAATATCCCAAACATCACAATATCGAGGCCTGAGCCATATTTTGGAGCCAAGTTCTAGCTCTTTGCACGTATTCGCAGTTTGATATTACGATTTTTATACCCAACATATGCCAAGTACTGAAAGCGGTGTTTGGTCACATTTGTTCCAAACCCCCCCCCCCCCCTGCAGTTTTCAAAATATCCCAAACATCCCAATTTCGAGGCCTTAGCCATATTTTGGAGCCAAATTCTGGCTCTATGCACGTATTCGCGGTTTGAAATTACGACATTTTATACCCAACATATGCCAAGTCCTGAAAGTGGCAGTGAGTCACATTTCGCACAAGCTCCCCTGCAGTTTTCGAAATATCTCAAATATCCCAATTTAGAGGCCTGAGCAATATTTTGGCGCCAAATTTTGGCTCTCTGCACGTATTCAAAGTTTGAAATTACGACTTTTTATACCCAACTTGTACTAAGTACTGAAAGCGGCATTTGGTCACATTTGTCCCAAACCTCCCAGCAGTTTTCAAAATATCCCAAACATCCCAATTTCGAGGCCTGAGCCATATTTTGGAGCCAAATTCTGGCTCTCTGCACGTATTCGTAGTTTGAAATTGCGAATTTTTTATACCCAACATATGCCAATTACTGAAAGCGGCGTTTGGTGACATTTGTCCCATAACCTCCTGCAGTTTTCAAAATATCCTAAACATCCCAATTTCGAGGCCTGAGCCGTATTTTGGAGCCAAATTCTGGCTCTATGCACGTATACGCAGTTTGAAATTACGACTTTTTTATACCCAACATATGCAAAGTACTGAAAGCGGCGTTTGGTGACATTTGTCCCATACCCTCCTGCAGTTTTCAAAATATCCTAAACATCCCAATTTCGAGGCCTGAGCCATATTTTGGAGCCTAATTCTGGCTCTCTGCACGTATTCACAGTTTTAAATTACGACTTTTTTATACCCAACATATGCAAAGTACTGAAAGCGGCGTTTGGTGACATTTGTCCCATACCCTCCTGCAGTTTTCAAAATATCCTAAACATCCCAATTTCGAGGCCTGAGCCGTATTTTGGAGCCAAATTCTGGCTCTATGCACGTATACGCAGTTTGAAATTACGACTTTTTATACCCAGCATATGCCAAGTCCTGATAGCGGCAGTGAGTCACATTTTGCACAAACTCCCCTGCAGTTTTTGAAACATCCCAAATATCCCAATTTCGAGGCCTGAGCTATATTTTGGAGCCAAATTCTGGCTCTACGCACGTATTCGCCGTTTGAAATTACGACTTTTTTATAGCCAACATGTGCCTAGTAATGAAAGCGGCGTTTGGTCACATATATCCCAAACCCCCCTGCAGTTTTCAAAATATCCCAAACATCCCAATTTCGAGGCCTGAGCCATATTTTGGAGCCAAATTCTGGCTCTCTGCACGTATTCTCAGTTTGAAATTACGACTTTTTTATACCCAACATATGCGAATTACTGAAAACGGCGTTTGGTGACATTTGTCCCAAACCCAACTGCAGTTTTCAAAATATCCTAAACATCCCAATTTAGAGGCCTGAGCCGTATTTTGGAGCCAAATTTTGGCTCTATGCACGTATACGCAGTTTGAAATAACGACTTTTTATTCCCAACATATGCCAAGTCCTGATAGCGGCAGTGAGTCACATTTTGGACAAACTCCCCTGCAGTTTTCGAAATATCCCAAATATCCCAATTTCGAGGCCTGAGCTATATTTTGGAGCCAAATTCTGGCTTTCTGCACGTATTCGCCGTTTGAAATTACGACTATTTTATACCCAACATATGCCAAGTAATGAAAGCGGCGTTTGGTTACATCTGTCCCAAACCCCCCTGCAGTTTTCAAAATATCCCAAACATCCCAATTTCGAGGCCTGAGCCATATTTTGGATCCAAGTTCTAGCTCTTTGCACGTATTCGCAGTTTGATATTACGATTTTTATATCCAACATATGCCAAGTGTTGAAAGCGGCGTTTGGTTATATTTGTCCCAAACCTCCCAGCAGTTTTCAAAATATCCCAAACATCACAATATCGAGGCCTGAGCAATATTTTGGAGCCAAGTTCTAGCTCTTTGCACGTATTCGCAGTTTGATATTACGATTTTAATATCCAACATATGCCAAGTACTGAAAGCGGTGTTTGGTCACATTTGTCCCAAACCCCCCCCCCCCCCTGCAGTTTTCAAAATATCCCAAACATCCCAATTTCGAGGCCTTAGCCATATTTTGGAGCCAAATTCTGGCTCTATGCACGTATTCGCGGTTTGAAATTACGACTTTTTATACCCAACATATGCCAAGTCCTGAAAGCAGCAGTGAGTCAAATTTTGCACAAACTCCCCTGCAGTTTTCAAAATATCCCAAATATCAAAATTTCGAGGCCTGAGCCATATTTTGGAGCCAAATTCTGGCTCTCTGCACATATTCGCAGTTTGAAATTACGAATTTTTTATACCCAACATATGCCAAATACTGAAAGCGGTGTTTGGTCACATTTGTCCCAAACGCACCCCTGCAGTTTTCAAAATATCCCAAACATCCCAATTTCGAGGCCTTAGCCATATTTTGGAGCCAAATTCTGGCTCTATGCACGTATTCGCGGTTTGAAATTACGACATTTTATACCCAACATATGCCAAGTCCTGAAAGTGGCAGTGAGTCACATTTCGCACAAGCTCCCCTGCAGTTTTCGAAATATCTCAAATATCCCAATTTAGAGGCCTGAGCAATATTTTGGCGCCAAATTTTGGCTCTCTGCACGTATTCAAAGTTTGAAATTACGACTTTTTATACCCAACTTATGCCAAGTACTGAAAGTGGCATTTGGTCAAATTTGTCCCAAACCTCCCTGCAGTTTTCAAAATATCCCAAACATCCCAATTTCGAGGCCTGAGCTATATTTTAGAGCCAAATTCTGGCTCTCTGCACGTATTCGAAGTTTGAAATTACGACTTTTTATACCCAACATATGCTAAGTCCTGAAAGCGGGAGTTAGTCACATTTTGCACAAACTCTATTGCAGTTTTCGAAATATCCCAAACATCCCAATTTCGAGGCATGAGCCATATTTTGGAGCCAAATTTTGGCTCTCTGCACGTATTCGCAGTTTGAAATTACGACATTTTATACCCAACTTATGCCAAGTACTGAACGCGGCGTTTGGTCACATTTGTCCAAAACCCCCCCTGCAGTTTTCAAAATATCCCAAACATCCCAATTTCGAGGCCTTAGCCATATTTTGGAGCCAAATTCTTGCACCATGCACGTATTCGTGGTTTGAAATTACGACATTTTATACCCAACATATGCTAAGTCCTGAAAGCGGCAGTGAGTCACATTTTGCACAAACTCTATTGCAGTTTTCGAAATATCCCAAATATCCCAATTTCGAGGCATGAGCCATATTTTGGAGCCAAATTTTGGCTCTCTGCACGTATTCGCAGTTTGAAATAACGACTTTTTATACCCAACATACGCCAAATACTGAAAGCGGCAGTGAGTCACATTTTGCTCAAACTCCCCTGCAGTTTTCAAAATATCCCAAACATCCCACTTTCAAGGCTTGAGCCATATTTTGGAGCCAAATTCAAGCTCTCTGCACGTATTCGCAGTTTGAAATTACTACTTTTTATACCCAACATATGCCAAGTTCTGTAAGCAGCGTTTGGTCATATTTGTCCCAAACCCCCCTGCAGTTTTCAAAATATCCCAAACTACCCAATTTCGAGGACTGAGCAATATTTTGGAGCCAAATTCTGGCTCTATGCACGTATTCGCAGTATGAAATTACGAATTTTTTATACCCAACATATGCCAAGTGTTGAAAGCGGCGTTTGGTTATATTTGTCCCAAACCTCCCAGCAGTTTTCAAAATATCCCAAACATCACAATATCGAGGCCTGAGCCATATTTTGGAGCCAAGATCTAGCTCTCTGCACGTAATCGCAGTTTGATATTACGATTTTTATACCCAACATATGCCAAGTACTGAAAGCGGCAGTGAGTCAAATTTTGCACAAACTCCATTGCAGTTTTCGAAATATCCCAAATATCCCAATTTCGAGGCCTGAGCCGTATTTTGGAGCCAAATTCTGGCTCTCTGCACGTATTCGCAGTTTGAAATTACAACTTTTTTATACCCAACATATGCCAAGTACTGAACGCGGCGTTTGGTCACATTTGTCCAAAACCACCCCTGCAGTTTTCAAAATATCCCAAACATCCCAATTTCGAGGCCTGACCCATATTTTGGAGCCAAATTCTGGCTCTATGCACGTATTCGCGGTTTGAAATTACGGCATTTTATACCCAACATATGCCAAGTCCTGAAAGTGGCAGTGAGTCACATTTCGCACAAGCTCCCCTGCAGTTTTCGAAATATCTCAAATATCCCAATTTAGAGGCCTGAGCAATATTTTGGAGCCAAATTTTGGCTCTCTGCGCGTATTCAAAGTTTGAAATTACGACTTTTTATACCCAACTTATGCCAAGTACTGAAAGTGGCATTTGGTCAAATTTGTCCCAAACCTCCCTGCAGTTTTCAAAATATCCCAAACATCCCAATTTCGAGGCCTGAGCCATATTTTGGAGCCAAATTCTGGCTCTCTGCACGTATTCGAACTTTGAAATTACGACTTTTTATACCCAACATATGCCAAGTACTGAAAGTGGCATTTGGAAACATTTGTCCAAAACCCCCCCCTGCAGTTTTCAAAATATCCCAAACATCCAATTTCGAGGCCTGAGCCATATTTTGGAGCCAAATTCTGGCTCTCTGCACATATTCGCAGTTTGAAATTACAACTTTTGTATACCCAACATATACCAAGTACTGAAAGTGGCATTTGGAAATATTTGTCCAAAACCCCCCCTGCAGTTTTCAAAATATCCCAAACATCCCAATTTCGAAGCCTGAGCCATATTTTGGAGCCAAATTCTGGCCCTATGCACGTATTCGCGGTTTGAAATTACGGCATTTTATACCCAACATATGCCAAGTCCTGAAAGCGGCAGTGAGTCACATTTTGCACAAACTCCCCTGCAGTTTTTCGAAATATCCCAAATATCCCAATTTTGAGGCCTGAACTATATTTTGGAGCCAAATTCTGGCTCTCTGCACGTATTCGAAGTTTGAAATTACGACTTTTTATACCCAACATATGCCAGGTACTGAAAGTGGCATTTGGTCAAATTTGTCCCAAACCTCCCTGCAGTTTTCAAAATATCCCAAAAATCCCAATTTCGAGTCCTGAGCCATATTTTGAAGACAAATTCTGGCTCTCTGCACGTATTCGAAGTTTGAAATTACGACTTTTTATACCCAACATATTCCAAGTACTGAACGCGGCGTTTGGTCACATTTGTCCAAAACCCCCCCTGCAGTTTTCAAAATATCCCAAACATCCCAATTTTGAGGCCTGAGCTATATTTTGGAGCCAAATTCTGGCTCTCTGCGCGTATTCGAAGTTTGAAATTACGTCTTTTTATACCCAACATATGCCAAGTACTGAAAGTGGCATTTGGAAACATTTGTCCAAAACCCCCCCTGCAGTTTTCAAAATATCCCAAACATCCAATTTCGAGGCCTGAGCCATATTTTGGAGTCAAATTCTGGCTCTCTGCACATATTCGCAGTTTGAAATAACAACTTTTTTATACCCAACATATACCAAGTACTGAAAGTGGAATTTGGAAACATTTGTCCAAAACCCCCCCTGCAGTTTTCAAAATATCCCAAACATCCCAATTTCGAGGCCTGAGCCATATTTTGGAGCCAAATTCTGGCCCTATGCACGTATTCGCGGTTTGAAATTACGGCATTTTATACCCAACATATGCCAAGTCCTGAAAGCGGCAGTGAGTCACATTTTGCAAAAACTCCCCCGCAGTTTTCGAAATATCCCAAATATCCCAATTTTGAGGCCTGAACTATATTTTGGAGCCAAATTCTGGCTCTCTGCACGTATTCGAAGTTTGAAATTACGACTTTTTATACCCAACATATGCCAGGTACTGAAAGTGGCATTTGGTCAAATTTGTCCCAAACCTCCCTGCAGTTTTCAAAATATCCCAAAAATCCCAATTTCGAGTCCTGAGCCATATTTTGGAGACAAATTCTGGCTCTCTGCACGTATTCGAAGTTTGAAATTACGACTTTTTATACCCAACATATTCCAAGTACTGAAAGCGGCAATTGGTCACATTTGTCTCAATCCACACGGCATTTTTCAAAATATCCCAAACATCCCAATTTCGAGGCCTGAGCCATATTTTGGAGCCAAATTCTGGCTCTCTGCACATATTCGCAGTTCGAAATTAAAACTTTTTTATACCCAACATATGCCAAGTACTGAAAGCGGCAGTGAGTCACATTTTGCACAAACTCCCCTGCAGTTTTCGAAATATCCCAAATATCCCAAATTCGAGGCCTGAGCCGTATTTTGGAGCCAAATTCTGGCTCTCTGCACGTATTCGCAGTTTGAAATTACAACTTTTTTATACCCAAAATATACCAAGTGCTGAAAGTGGCGTTTGGTCACATTTGTCCCAAACCCCCCATGCAGTTTTCAAAATATCCCAAATTCGAGGCCTGAGCCGTATTTTGGAGCCAAATTCTGGCTCTCTGCACGTATTCGCAGTTTGAAATTACAACTTTTTTATACCCAAAATATACCAAGTGCTGAAAGTGGCGTTTGGTCACATTTGTCCAAAACCCCCCCTGCAGTTTTCAAAATATTCCAAACATCCCAATTTCGAGGCCTGAGCCATATTTTGGAGCCAAATTCTGGCCCTATGCACGTATTCGCGGTTTGAAATTACGGAATTTTATACCCAACATATGCCAAGTACTGAAAGCGGCAGTGAGTCACATTTCGCACAAGCTCCCCTGCAGTTTTCGAAATATCTCAAATATACTAATTTTGAGGCCTGAGCTATATTTTGGAGCCAAATTCTGGCTCTCTGCACGTATTCGCAGTTTGAAAATAAGATTTTTTTATACCCAACATATGCCAAGTACTGAAAGCGGCGTTTGGTTACATTTGTCCATAACCTCCCTGCAGTTTTCAAAATATCCCAAACATCACAATATCGAGGCCTGAGCCATGTTTTGGAGCTAAATTCTGGCTCTCTGAACGTATTCGCAGTTTGATATTACGATTTTTATACCCAAAATATGCCAAGTACTGAAAGCGGCAGTGAGTCACATTTCGCACAAACTCCCCTGCAGTTTTCGAAATATCCCAAATATCCCAATATCGAGGCCTGAGCCATATTTTGGAGTCAAATTCTGGCTCTCTGCACGTATTCGAAGTTTGAAATTACGACTTTTTTTACCCAACATATGCCAAGTACTGAAAGCGGCAATTGGTCACATTTGTCTCAATCCACCCGGCATTTTTCAAAATATCCCAAACATCCCAATTTCGAGGCCTGAGCCATATTTTGGAGCCAAATTCTGGCTCTCTGCACGTATTCGCAGTTTGAAATTACGACTTTTTTATACCCAACATATGCCAAGTACAGATCGCGGCGTTTGGTCACATTTGTCCAAAACCCCCCCTGCAGTTTTCAAAATATCCCAAACATCCCAATTTTGAGGCCTGAGCCATATTTTGGAGCCAAACTCTGGCTTTCTGCACGTATTCGCAGTTTGAAATTACGACTTTTTTCCCCAACATATGCCAAGTCCTGAAAGCGGCAGTAAGTCACATTTTGCACAAACTCCCCTGCAGTTTTCAAAATATCCCAAACATCCCAATTTCGAGGCATGAGCTATATTTTGGAGCCAAATTTTGGCTCTCTGCACATATTCGCAGTTTGAAATTACGAATATCCCAATTTCGATGCCTGAGCCATATTTTGGAGCCAAATTCTGGCTCCCTGCACGTATTCGCAGTTTGAAATTACGACTTTTTTATACCCAACATATGCCAAGTACTGATTGCGGCGTTTGGTCACTATTGTCCAAAACCCCCCCTGCAGTTTTCAAAATATTCCAAACATCCCAATTTCGAGGCCTGACCCGTATTTTGGAGCCAAATTCTGGCTCTATGCACGTATTCGTGGTTTGAAATTACGACATTTTATACCCAACATATGCCAAGTCCTGAAAGCGGCAGTGATTCACATTTCGCACAAACTCCCCTGCAGTTTTCGAAATATCCCAAATATTCCAATTTTCAGGCCTGAGCTATATTTCGGAGCCAAGTTCTGGCTCTCTGCACGTATTCGCAGTTTGAAATTACGACTTTTTATACCCAACATATGCCAAGTTCTGAAAGCGGTGTTTGGTCATATTTGTCCCAAAGCCCACTGAGGTTTTCAAAATATCCCAAACATCCCAATTTCGAGGACTGAGCACTATTTTGGAGCCAAATTCTGGCTCTATGCACGTATTCGCAGTTTGAAATAACGACTTTTTATACCCAACATATGCCAAGAACTGAAAGCAGCAGTGAGTCACATTTTGCACAAACTCCCCTGCAGTTTTCAAAATATCCCAAATATCCCAATTTCGAGGCCTGAGCCATGTTTTGGAGCCAAATTCTTGCTCTCTGCACGTATTCGCAGTTTGAAATTGCGACTTTTTTATACCCAACATATGCCAAGTACGGAAAGCGGCGTTTGGTCACATTTGTCCTAAACCTCCCTGCAGTTTTCAAAATATCCCAAACATCTCAATATCGAGACCTGAGCCATATTTTGGAGCCAACGTTTGGCTCTCTGCACGAATTCACAGTTTGATATTACGACGTTTTATACCCAACATTTGCCAAGTACTGAAAGTGGCAGTGAGTCACATTATGCGCAAACTCCCCTGCAGTTTTCGAAATATCCCAAATATCCCAATTTTAAGGCCTGATATTTATTTTGGAGCCAAATTCTGGCTCTCTGCACGTATTCGCAGTTTGAAATTACGACTTTTTTATACCCAACATATACCAAGTACTGAAAGTGGCAGTGAGTCACATTATGCGCAAACTCCCCTGCAGTTTTCGAAATATCCCAAATATCCCAATTTTAAGGCCTGATACTTATTTTGGAGCCAAATTCTGGCTCTCTGCACGTATTCGCAGTTTGAAATTACGACTTTTTTATACCCAACATATACCAAGTACTGAAAGTGGCAGTGTGTCACATTTTGCGCAAACTCCCCTGCAGTTTTCGAAATATCCCAAATATCCCAATTTTAAGGCCTGATACTTATTTTGGAGCCAAATTCTGGCTCTCTGCACGTATTCGCAGTGTGAAATTACGACTTTTTATACCCAACATATGCCAAGTCCTGAAAGCGGCAGTGAATCACATTTCGCACAAACTCCCCTGCAGTTTTCGAAATATCCCAAATATCCCAATTTTAAGGCCTGATACTTATTTTGGAGCCAAATTCTGGCTCTCTGCACGTATTCGCAGTGTGAAATTACGACTTTTTATACCCAACATATGCCAAGTCCTGAAAGCGGCAGTGAATCACATTTCGCACAAACTCCCCTGCAGTTTTCGAAATATCCCAAATATCCCAATTTTAAGGCCTGATACTTATTTTGGAGCCAAATTCTGGTTCTCTGCACGTATTCGCAGTTTGAAATTCCTCTTGGAGTTGGAGTTGGAGGGTTTTTGGATTTGGAATGAGGGAAGAGGCGGTCTGGATGAGGCAGTTTATGTCTTTGGAAATATTTGTAATCATTTTATTTAGAGATGAGTGTGAGCAGAAATGACACACTATAGTAGTAATTTATAGTGAAGATAATATTGTATTTCCAAATGAGAAAAAATTATGCGAGGCGAAAACTGGCATAATACATGCCAGATAAAAGTAGGTTGGCAACAACTCCTCAATAAAAGATTTGGTTGTGGAGGAGATTCCCGCCCGAAGGTCGGCCATCTTGGCGCACAGATTGAACGCCCCTGGCTGGACTTTCTTTCCACACCTCGCCTGGGGCTTGTCATGTTCACAGAAAATGGTACCATCCGTTTTCTATGTGCGGCGGCTGGGACGCCAGAGAGGGGAGGTAAACAAGAGAGCGTACAGGACGCCCGCCAAGCTTGGTAGCTACTAGTCATGTAATCATATTAAGTATTAAAGTCAGTAACCAAGTCATGACTTTACATCAACCCTACAACCAAGACTTCCTCAGTAACACACAAACACCACATTGGCGACGAGGATGAACTGTGAACGCAGGTATTATTGTGACTCGTCGTCTGCACATGATCCAGTAATTGGTTCTGCAAATCCACAACCCAGTTACCAAACCAGTATTTACCCAGGTATTTCCTAAATCTAAACTTATCTTCATTTAAAGCCTTATCAATAACTCCCTTGTTATGCCCATTCATCCACTTGTACACTTCAATCATGTCACGTTAAGGTTTTTCCAACATCTCTTCATATGGAAGCTTTCTAATTTGCGGGATTAACTTTGTCATCCTAACTGACGTGTTCTAGTGAATTATGTCCATTCTTTAGTATGGCGACCAAAACTGAACGGCATAATGTAAATGGGGCCTAAAAACAATACGTTAATAAACCCAGCCGACTTATTGCTAACTCTTCTATAAATAAATCTATGGGAAAGAAAAGCTCTCAGCCTGCTAACAAGAGTGTACAAATCCACAAGGGCCGGGACGAGGATTCGAACCTGCGTCCGAGAGCATCCCAGACGCTGCCGTAATCGACTGAGCTACGACATGGTCAAAAGGAGTTGAAACCGAAGATCTACTGAACATATTGGATCCTGCAGCCTCTCCGAGGCACAAACCAGTGTTAGTGTAACAAGAATGTGAAGTTGACTACGTCCATCTAGTTCCACCCGCTCCTCCCCAGAACTAGTTGTTAAATAAGCACTTTACCTTGACTCCTCTGATCCAACACTTGTCCACACGTGCCACACTCCTGAAAAAATATTTTTTACATATATTAAGGGCAAGTATAAGTAATTATTAAAATAAGGCACCAAACCGGGAAGGCTATGTAGCACCAGGGTAAGTATAAACAGTTTATTTCAAATACAATCGAGTAGGAAAATACAATTATGAATTTCAAGAACACTGGAACCAATCACTGGAAAAGGTGAAATTGCAATGGAGATTAATTAAAGATTGTATCAACAATAGCGAGTAGGCAAGACTGATAAGACTGCAATAGCCTAACGGAGTACATTTTTGTCTCCGACTCATGAGGCTATGGTTAAGCATCAATGTTCTTTTAAAGTTACATAGAAACACATTATCTTATTAGGGTCTTCCACTAAAAACAAACCTTTAGCTAATCTTAGATAAACGTACTGTGTAATATTAATTTATTTAGCTGTTTATTCCTCTTGGAGTTGGAGTTGGAGGGTTTTTGGATTTGGAATGAGGGAAGAGGCGGGCTGGATGAGGCAGTTTATGTCTTTGGAAATATTTGTAATCATTTTATTTAGAGATGAGTGTGAGCAGAAATGACACACTATAGTAGTAATTTATAGTGAAGATAATATTGTATTTCCAAATGAGAAAAAATTATGCGAGGCGAAAACTGGCATAATACATGCCAGATAAAAGTAGGTTGGCAACAACTCCTCAATAAAAGATTTGGTTGTGGAGGAGATTCCCGCCCGAAGGTCGGCCATCTTGGCGCACAGATTGAACGCCCCTGGCTGGACTTTCTTTCCACACCTCGCCTGGGGCTTGTCATGTTCACAGAAAATGGTACCATCCGTTTTCTATGTGCGGCGGCTGGGACGCCAGAGAGGGGAGGTAAACAAGAGAGCGTACAGGACGCCCGCCAAGCTTGGTAGCTACTAGTCATGTAATCATATTAAGTATTAAAGTCAGTAACCAAGTCATGACTTTACATCAACCCTACAACCAAGACTTCCTCAGTAACACACAAACACCACATTGGCGACGAGGATGAACTGTGAACGCAGGTATTATTGTGACTCGTCGTCTGCACATGATCCAGTAATTGGTTCTGCAAATCCACAACCCAGTTACCAAACCAGTATTTACCCAGGTATTTCCTAAATCTAAACTTATCTTCATTTAAAGCCTTATCAATAACTCCCTTGTTATGCCCATTCATCCACTTGTACACTTCAATCATGTCACGTTAAGGTTTTTCCAACATCTCTTCATATGGAAGCTTTCTAATTTGCGGGATTAACTTTGTCATCCTAACTGACGTGTTCTAGTGAATTATGTCCATTCTTTAGTATGGCGACCAAAACTGAACGGCATAATGTAAATGGGGCCTAAAAACAATACGTTAATAAACCCAGCCGACTTATTGCTAACTCTTCTATAAATAAATCTATGGGAAAGAAAAGCTCTCAGCCTGCTAACAAGAGTGTACAAATCCACAAGGGCCGGGACGAGGATTCGAACCTGCGTCCGAGAGCATCCCAGACGCTGCCGTAATCGACTGAGCTACGACATGGTCAAAAGGAGTTGAAACCGAAGATCTACTGAACATATTGGATCCTGCAGCCTCTCCGAGGCACAAACCAGTGTTAGTGTAACAAGAATGTGAAGTTGACTACGTCCATCTAGTTCCACCCGCTCCTCCCCAGAACTAGTTGTTAAATAAGCACTTTACCTTGACTCCTCTGATCCAACACTTGTCCACACGTGCCACACTCCTGAAAAAATATTTTTTACATATATTAAGGGCAAGTATAAGTAATTATTAAAATAAGGCACCAAACCGGGAAGGCTATGTAGCACCAGGGTAAGTATAAACAGTTTATTTCAAATACAATCGAGTAGGAAAATACAATTATGAATTTCAAGAACACTGGAACCAATCACTGGAAAAGGTGAAATTGCAATGGAGATTAATTAAAGATTGTATCAACAATAGCGAGTAGGCAAGACTGATAAGACTGCAATAGCCTAACGGAGTACATTTTTGTCTCCGACTCATGAGGCTATGGTTAAGCATCAATGTTCTTTTAAAGTTACATAGAAACACATTATCTTATTAGGGTCTTCCACTAAAAACAAACCTTTAGCTAATCTTAGATAAACGTACTGTGTAATATTAATTTATTTAGCTGTTTATTGGCCTAAATTATATAAATAACATGCTTAAAACCTCTTAAGTACAGTATATGGTCTCTGAGCACCAAACCAACGTTAGAAGCCTAGTGATTACATTGTCAAAAAGGACCATTTACAGGTGAAACCATTTCATATCGCAGAGTAAACAAGATGGAAACAATTATCTTCCACATTTATTTGCACAATTGCCATCCTGATATGACCACTCCATCGCCCTAGTCGTTAACACACTAAGTGCAGGCGATGAGTCACAATAACGTGGCTGAAGTAGTTTGACCAGGCCACACACTAGCAGGTGAAGGGATGACGACGTTTCGGTCCATCCTGGACCATTCTCAAGTCGACTTGAGAATGGTCCAGGACCGAAACGTCGTCGTCAACACACTAAACAATCTAGGGTGACTTGTTGCTAAACATTACAAGTCACCTTTACCTTAGCTACAAAACACGTTGTGCATATTATCACACTACCTTTAATGTCATAATGCAGCAGTTTGCGCGCTCAAAATACAGATAGACAAAATTCTCAGGAACCATAGGGGAACCTTTGACAAGCCGCCGGCTTCCTGTTGCCGTAGAGGGCACTATGGAGAAATGGTGGCCCTCTGGTAAATTTAAGTCAATATTACCTAGGAGTTATGATGTACCAGCCATTGAACATCTGGGACTCACAGTTAATATGAAAACAATCCTTAAGAATAGTTAAACGAATCTTTGACTGAAACGAACAACGTTGAATATTCAACTGTACGAGTCTCTGTTGTGGTCCCATCTGGCCTACTGTGTCCTAATATGGAAACCTCACTTCAAAAACACATCAATGATTTTCAGCTTTGGAGAAAGTTCAAGACAGCAACAACAATCATGCCAGAACTTGTTCAACTGTCACTACCACGAATCTTTGAAGGACTAACACTATAAAAGTTTAAATTGTTATAGATTTAGATAGATTAGCCTATAAATTTTCCTAGAAATTACCTACTTAATATTATCTGTTAAATTAAGGACCTGGCCGAAGTGCTATGCGTACTAGTGGCTTTACAAGAATGTAAACACACAGGGCTATGTACTCCTTGTCACCTGTCCTCTTAAAAATAGCGTCGCTTTTGGCCGTTTACCCGTAAGGCCGAATATGGACGTAATTTGGAAATGAAAACAAAATGAAAATAAATTTGGGCTTTTTTTTCAACAACAATAAGTTAAGGGTCCTCTGGTAGGTTAGGTGGGCAGGAAATTCTCATAAAGTTTCAAAACGTTATGAAAAATGTTAATGGAAAGAATCCTCTTCTAAGCTGGCCGAGTAAGCCGGACGACTCAAACAGAAAACGGAACCGTGCGTCACTTTTGTGAGTCGATTTCATTTCAAATTACGTCCAAATTTGGCCATAGTGCCGCGCATACCAGCCAAAAGTGACGTTAGTTTTAAGAGGACGGGTTGATCAGAAACCCAATATAACTTGTAGTTATATAAATAAATAAATAACAGCCGAGGCCTTTGTAATACTGACCAAGTTGGAGGTCATTAATACAGACCACTTCTCTAAAATATCATATTTGACACAGGCTGGACAACAGCTTCAAGCTCAACAAGCCACAATGTAACACAGAAAATAGATGTGTTGTTTCCCCCATAGGATTATTAACCCATGAACCCGCTTAACCACTCAAGTCGTAAATGCCGAGTCATTCCTCTTGTTCACAATATACACAAGACAAATCCTCAATAAAATAAGGGTGGAGGGAGTAGGAAGGCTGACCTTTGACAAGGTGCCGCCGTCCTGTCCCCGTCGAGGCCACTGTAGATGGTGGCCCTTAGGTCAATTCATCATAGGAGCCCTTCTCCTTCCATCATTCTGAATCATGCTCATCGTACTAACCTGCACCCCCTCAATCCCCCCCCCCCCACCATCTTCACACAATCTGTGGCCAACATTTCTCGTTTCATTCAGATTTTCATCAAAATATGTAGAAGATTTCTCTTTGGGTTGTTTTAAGGGGCCTGACAGCCGAGTGGAGAGTGCTCCGGATTCGTAATCCTGAGGTTCCGGGGTCGATCCCCGGTGGAGGCTGAAACAAATGGACACTTTCTTTCACCCTGATGACCCTGTATACCTATCAGTAAATAAGTACCTGGGAGTTAGACAGCTGCTATGGGCTGTTTCCTGGGGATGTGTAAGAAAAAGAAGGCCTGGTCGAGGACAGGGCCGCGGGGGATGCTAAGCCCTGAAATCATCTCAAGATAACCTTAAGATTGCTGGCTAGCTACTGGCATGGCTATTAAGGCCACCACAAGCGCCCTAATGACTTAACTAGCGGGTACACCTATGGCTGCCACCTGACAATCTCCTCTATATTTTGTCTAAATACATAAAATATACAAAATAATAACGAATAACAACATGAAGTACACACCCCGAACAATTCTTTCTATATTATGATTGAGTAATGATATCTGTAACACATTTATTTTTTGCTCTCTGGTAATCAACGTGACACTTGCCAGGCGGCGGCTGGTCGACAAATGAGCCACACGTTAAGAAGCGGGACTCCCAGACGCGCCACTCACCCTTACTTCACTATAATATCTAAACTGTCAACCTCTAATACAGTTAAGCATCTGACCACCAGAGGGGCTAATGCTCCCCTGTTATTACGCCATCCATATAATGATTGTTCTCATTATTCATTGTTGCAACGTTTAAATACATTCAACACTGTAGTGACAATGTCAGACCTCGAAGGAAGAATTGAAACACCCTTCTTTAGATGTATTATTAATTACGAAAATACTTAAGGAAATTCCTGTTTCAATTCTTCCTTCGTGGTCTGACACTGTCGTCACCATTTTCATCACGTGTTAATTGTCTTGTGATTTACACGCAGATTTTGTAGTGTATATACGACAACTTCAGGAAAGTAATGAGTAGCGGATTTAGTCTAAACAATAATATATGCTCTTTGTTTTTAGTGCCAAATTATCTGGCAAATATACATTTGGAGATGTAGCTCAATCCTTCCTGTAGCCCAATCTTTCCTGTAGCCCAATCCTTCTTGTAGCCCAATCCTTCCTGTAGACCAATCCATCCTGTAGCTCAATCCTTCCTGTAGCCCAATCTTTCCTGTAGCCCAATCCTTCTTGTAGACCAATCCTTCCTGTAGCCCAATCCTTCCTGTAGCCCAATCCTTCCTTCCAAATCTGATTTGTATTATAATATTATTGGAGGTGTTGTGGTTTCTGTTCTAGGTTCAGGATTGTACCTGGTCCAGGTGTCATCTTATGTTGCGTTTATTTCTTTGTTGCTATATCCATTGTTCACCAACACTTCAGTTAACTTTCAAACTCCGTACTGACGTTGCTCCATTCTGAGCAGTGGGTAAGGGCTCGACGAATATAAGTGTTTAGAACACTGGCTTTGTGTCTTTGGGAGCACTCACTCCTACTGTTTAGGCATAATCCTATGTTTGTAGGCTTAGTATATACGCTACTGCTTAGAGATGCTCCTGTTAAATTGTGTGTTTATTTTTCTACTTATACTGAATCCTTTTAAAGTGTGTCCTTATCTGTCATTTGCATCAAACTTCATCCCTCCCACTAACCTGTTTGGTAGTGAGTTCTGCTAATCGTGGATTGCTGTTACGTAGCTCATTTAGCTTCATAATAGTTGGATGGCTGAAATAAAAAGGCGTCAATTAAACAGAGCAGAAATTTATGAGAATGATGTTCAATAATACCAAATAGTTATTATTTTATCTGTAGAAAACGATGTCTTACAGACAGAGTAAAAAAAAAATGAATGTAATGAAACATCATTTACTTGGCGAGAGCCAGAGGTTCCCTGGAGCTATCCAGGCTGATATGGATATATTAGATTTTGGCATCAGTCAGTGTGAATGGAGTTCTACTGAATTACAATCTCTCAGCAAATGAACTTTTTTTCACCCTCATTGTTTGCTGTGATCGCCAACATGGTATTTAGAAAAAGTTGATCTGCTGCTGACCTCTTGCTAAATCTCTCCATTAAGTGACATTAGACACTGGATGAATCATAGATCAGCAGTGTTGTTGATCTAAATATAGCAGGTGCATCTGAGTGGGTTTGGATTAGTAGGAAAGCATCACGCACTAGCCCCAGTCACCATTCTGCAATATAAAAAAAATCCCCCATGCTTTCCACATCACTTTTTTATAACCAACATATGCCAAGTTCTGAAAGCGGCGTTTGGTCACATTTGTCCCAATCCCCACTACAGTTTTCAAAATATCCCAAACATCTCAATTTTGAGGCCTGAGCCACATTTTCGAGCCAAATTCTGGCTCTCTGCACGTATTCGCAGTTTTAAATTACGACTTTTTTATACACAACATAAGCCAAGTCTTGATAGCGGCAGTGAGTCACATTTTGCACAAACTCCCCTGCAGCTTTCAAAATATCCGAAATATTCCAATTTCGAGGCCTGAGCCATATTTTGGAGCCAAATTCTGGCTCTCTGCACGTATTCGCAGTTTTAAATTACGACTTTTTTATACCCAACATATGCGATGTACTGAAAGCGGCGTTTGGTGACATTTGACCCAAACCTCCCTGCAGTTTTCAAAATATCCTAAACATCCCAATTTCGAGGCCTGAGCCGTATTTTCGAGCCAAATTCTGGATCTATGCACGTATACGCAGTTTGAAATTACGACTTTTTATACCCAGCATATGCCAAGTCTTGATAGCGGCAGTGAGTCACATTTTGCACAAACTCCCCTGCAGTTTTGGAAACATCCCAAATATCCCAATTTCGAGGCCTGAGCTATATTTTGGAGCCAAATTCTGGCTCTCTGCACGTATTCGACGTTTGAAATTACGACTTTTTTATAGCCAACATGTGCCTAGTAATGAAAGCGGCGTTTGGTCACATATATCCCAAACCCCCCTGCAGTTTTCAAAATATCCCAAACATCCCAATTTCGAGGCCTGAGCCATATTTTGGAGCCAAATTCTCGCTCTCTGCACGTATTCGCATTTTGAAATTACGAATCTATATACCCAACATATGCCAAGTACTGAAAGCGGCGTTTGGTCACATTTGTCCCAAACCTCCCTGCAGTTTTCAAAATATCCCAAATATCCTAATTTCGAGGCCTGAGCCATATTATAGAGCCAAATTCTGGCTCTCTGCACGTATTCGCAGTTTGAAATTACGAATTTTTTTACCCAACATATGCCAAGTACTGAAAGCGGCGTTTGGTTACATCTGTCCCAAACCCAGCTGCAGTTTTCAAAATATTCCAAACATCCCAATTTCGAGGCCTGAGCCGTATTTTGGAGCCAAATTATGGCTAATGCACATATTCGCAGTTTGAAATTACGACTTTTTATACCCAACATATGCCAAGTCCTGAAAGCGGCAGTGAGTCAAATTTTGCACAAACTCCCTTGCAGTTTTCAAAATATCCCAAATATTCCAATTTCTAGGCCTGAGCCATATTTTGGAGCCAAATTCTGGCTCTCTGCACGTATTCGCAGTTTCAAATTACGAATTTTTATACCCAACATACACCAAGTACTGAAAGCGGCGTTTGGTCACATTTGTCTCAATCCTTCTTGCAGTTTTCAAAATATCCCAAACATCCCAATTTCGAGGCCTGAGCCATATTTTGGAGCAAAATTCTGGCTCTCTGCACGTATTCGTAGTTTGAAATTGCGACTTTTTTATACCCAACATATGCAAAGTACTGAAAGTGGCGTTTGGTGACATTTGTCCCATACCCTCCTGCAGTTTTCAAAATATCCTAAACATCCCAATTTCGAGGCCTGAGCCGTATTTTGGAGCCAAATTCTGGCTCTATGCACGTATACGCAGTTTGAAATTACGACTTTTTATACCCAGCATATGCCAAGTCCTGATAGCGGCAGTGAGTCACATTTAGCACAAACTCCCCTGCAGTTTTGGAAACATCCCAAATATCCCAATTTCGAGGCCTGAGCTATATTTTGGAGCCAAATTCTGGCTCTCTGCACGTATTCTCAGTTTGAAATTACGACTTTTTTATACCCAACATATGCGAAGTACTGAAAGCGGCGTTTGGTGACATTTGTCCCAAACCCCACTGCAATTTTCAAAATATCCTAAACATCCCAATTTAGAGGCGTGAGCCGTATTTTGGAGCCAAATTCTGGCTCTATGCACGTATACACAGTTTGAAATAACGACTTTTTATTCCCAACACATGCCAAGTCCTGATAGCGGCAGTGAGTCACATTTTGGACAAACTCCCCTGCAGTTTTCGAAATATCCCTAATATCCCAATTTCGAGGCCTGAGCTATATTTTGGAGCCAAATTCTGGTTCTCTGCACGTATTCGCCGTTTGAAATTACGAATATTTTATACCCAACATATGCCAAGTATTGAAAGCGCCGTTTGGACACGTATGTCCGAAACCCCCCTGCAGTTTTCAAAATATCCCAAACATCCCAATTTCGAGGCCTGAGCTATATTTTGGAGCCAAATTCTCGCTCTCTGCACGTATTCGCAGTTTGAAATTACGACTTTATATACCCAACACATTCCAAGTACTGAAAGCGGTGTTTGGTCACATTTGTCCCAAACCTCCCTGCAGTTTTCAAAATATCTCAAATATCCTAATTTCGAGGCCTGAGCCATATTATAGAGCCAAATTCTGGATCTCTGCACGTATTCACAGTTTGAAATTACGACTTTTTATACCCAACATATGCCAAGTACTGAAAGCGGCGTTTGGTTACATCTGTCACAAACCTCCCTACAGTTTACAAAATATCCCAAACATCCCAATTTCGAGGCCTGAGCCATATTTTGGAGCCAAATACAAGCTCTTTGCACGTATTCGCAGTTTGAAATTACGACTTTTTATACCCAACATATGGCAAGTACTGAAAGCGGCGTTTGGTTACATCTGTCCCAAACTCCCCTGCAGTTTTCAAAATATCCCAAACATCCCAATTTCGAGGCCTGAGCCGTATTTTGGAGCCAACTTCTGGCTCTCTGCACGTATTCGCGGTTTGAAATTACTTTTTTATAGCCAACATGTGCCTAGTAATGAAAGTGGCGTTTGGTCACATATATCCCAAACCCCCCAGCAGTTTTCAAAATATCCCAAACATCACAATTTCGAGGCCCGAGCCATATTTTGGAGCCAAATTCTGGCTCTCTGCACGTATTCGCAGTTTGAAATTACGACTTTTTATACCCAACAAATGCCAAGTTCTGTAAGCAGCGTTTGGTCATATTTGTCCCAAACTCCCCTGCAGTTTTCAAAATATCTCAAACTACCCAATTTCGAGGACTGAGCAATATTTTGGAGCCAAATTCTGGCTCTATGCACGTATTCGCAGTTTGAAATTACGACTTTTTATACCCAACATATGCCAAGTCCTGAAAGCAGCAGTGAGTCAAATTTTGCACAAACTCCCCTACAGTTTTCGAAATATCCCAAATATCCCAATTTCGAGGCCTGAGCCATATTTTGGAGCCAAATTCTGGCTCTCTGCACGTATTCGCAGTTTGATATTACGATTTTTATACCCAACATATGCCAAGTACTGAAAGCGCCAGTGAGTCACATTTTGCACAAATTCCCCTGCAGTTTTCGAAATTCCCCAAAAATCCCAATTTCGAGGCATGAGCCATATTTTGGAGCCAAACTCAGGCTCTCTGCACGTATTCGCAGTTTGAAATTACGACTTTTTTATACCCAATATATGCCAAGTACTGAAAGCGGCAGTGAGTCACATTTCGCACAAACTCCCCTGCAGTTTTCGAAATTCCCCAAAAATCCCAATTTCGAGGCCTGAGCTATATTTTGGAGCCAAATTCTGGCTCTCTGCACGTATTCGCCGTTTGAAATTACGACTATTTTATACCCAACATATGCCAAGTAATGAAAGCGCCGTTTGGTCACATATGTCCGAAACCCCCTTGCAGTTTTCAAAATATCCCAAACATCCCAATTTCGAGGCCTGAGCCATATTTTGGACCCAAATTCTGGCTCTCTGCACGTATTCGCCGTTTGAAATTACGATTTTTTATAGCCAACATGTGCCTAGTAATGAAAACGGCGTTTGGTCACATACATCCCAAACCCCCCTGCAGTTTTCAAAATATCCCAAACATCCCAATTTCGAGGCCTGAGCCATATTTTGGAGCCAAATTCTGGCTCTCTGCACGTATTCTCAGTTTGAAATTACGACTTTTTTATACCCAACATATGTGAAGTACTGAAAGAAGCGTTTGGTGACATTTGTGACAAACCCCCCTGCAGTTTTCAAAATATCCTTAACATCCCAATTTCGAGGCCTGAGCCGTATTTTGGAGCCAAATTCTGGCTCTATGCACGTATACACAGTTTGAAATAACGACTTTTTACACCCAACATATGCCAAGTCCTGATAGCGGCAGTGAGTCACATTTTGCACAAACTCCCCTGCAGTTTTCGAAATATCCCAAATATCCCAATTTCGAGGCCTGAGCTATATTTTGGAGCCAAATTCTGGCTCTCTGCACGTATTCGCCGTTTGATATTACTTCTTTTTTATACCCAACATATGCCAAGTAATGAAAGCGGCGTTTGGTCACATATGTCCCAAACCCCCCCTGCAGTTTTCAAAATATCCAAAACATCCCAATTTCGAGGCCTGAGCCATATTTTGTAGCCAAATTTTGGCTCTCTGCACGTATTCGCACTTTGAAATTACGACTTTTTATACCTAACATATGCAAAGTTCTGAAAGTGTGTTTGGTCATATTTTTCCCAAACCCCCCTGCAGTTTTCAAAATATCCCAAACATCCCAATTTTGAGGCCTGAGCCGTATTTTGGAGAAAAATTCTGGCTCTATGCACGTATTCGCAGTTTGAAATTACGACTTTTTATACCCAACATATGCCAAGTCCTGAAAGCGGCAGTGAGTGACATTTTGCACAAACTCCCCTGCAGTTTTCAAAATATCCCAAACATCCCAATTTCGAGGCCTGAGCCATATTTTGTAGCCAAATTTTGGCTCTCTGCACGTATTCGCACTTTGAAATTACGACTTTTTATACCTAACATATACCAAGTACTGAAAGCGGCATTTGGTCACATTTGTCCCAAACCTCCCAGCAGTTTTCAAAATATCCCAAACATCCCAATTTCGAGGACTGAGCCATGTTTTGGAGCCAAATTCTGGCTCTCTGCACCTATTCGCAGTTTGAAATTACGACTTTTTTATACCCAACATATACCAAGTACTGAAAGCGGCATTTGGTCATATTTGTCTCAATCCTTCTTGCAGTTTTCAAAATATCTCAAACATCCCAATTTCGAGGCCTGAGCCATATTTTGGAGCCAAATTCTGGCTCTCTGTACGTATTCGTAGTTTTAAATTGCGACTTTTTTATACCCAACATATGCCAAGTACTGAAATCGGCGTTTTGTCAAATTTGTCCCAATTCCCCCTGCAGTTTTCAAAATATCCCAAACATCTCAATTTCGAGGCCTGAGCCATATTTTGGAGCCAAATTCTGGCTCTCTGAACGAATTCGTATTTTGAAATTACGACTTTTTTATACCCAACATATGCGAAGTACTGAAATGTTTGGTGACATTTGTCCCAAACCCCCCTGCAATTTTCAAAATATCCTAAACATCCCAATTTCGAGGCCTGAGTCGTATTTTGGAGCCAAATTCTGGCTCTATGCACGTATACACAGTTTGAAATTATGACTTTTTATACCCAGCATATGCCAAGTCCTGATAGCGGCAGTGAGTCACATTTTGCACAAACTCCCCTGCAGTTTTCAAAATATCAGAAATATCCTAATTTCGAGGCCTGAGCCATATTTTGGAGCCAAATTCTCGCTCTCAGCACGTATTCGCATTTTGAAATTACGACTTTATATACCCAACATATGCCAAGTACTGAAAGGGGCGTTTTGTCACATTTGTCCCAAACCTCCCTGCAGTTTACAAAATATCCCAAACATCCCAATTTTGAGGCCTGAGCCATATTTTGGAGCCAAATTCAAGCTCTATGCACGTATTCACAGTTTGAAATTACGACTTTTTATACCCAACATATGCCAAGTACTGAAAGCGGCGTTTG
Organism: Procambarus clarkii; assembly: GCF_040958095.1. NCBI lineage: Eukaryota > Metazoa > Arthropoda > Malacostraca > Decapoda > Cambaridae > Procambarus > Procambarus clarkii. The sequence continues at coordinate 37,862 of NW_027189731.1, forward strand.
GTTACATCTGTCCCAAACCCCCCAGCAGTTTTCAAAATATCCCAAACATCCCAATTTCGAGGCTTGAGCCATTTTTTTGGAGCCAAATTCTGGCTCTCTGAACGTATTCGCACTTTGAATTTACGACTTTTTATACCCAACATATGCAAAGTTCTGAAAGCGGCGTTTGGTCATATTTGTCGCAAACCCCCCTGCAGTTTTCAAAATATCCCAAACATCCCAATTTCGAGGCCTGAGCCAAATTTTGGAGCCAAATTCTGGCTAATGCACATATTCGCAGTTTGAAATTACGACTTTTATACCCAACATATGCCAAGTCCTGAAAGCGGCAGTGAGTCACATTTTGCACAAACTCTCTTGCAGTTTTCAAAATATCCCAAATATTCCAATTTCTAGGCCTGAGCCATATTATGGAGCCAAATTCTGGCTCTCTGCACGTATTCGCAGTTTGAAATTACGACTTTATATACCCAACATATTCCAAGTACTGAAAGCGGCGTTTGGTCACATTTGTCCCAAACCTCCCTGCAGTTTTCAAAATATCCCAAACATCCCAATTTCGAGGCCTGAGCCATATTTTGGAGCCAAATTCTGGCTCTCTGCACGTATTCGCATTTTTAAATTACGACTTTTTTATAACCAACATATGCGAAGTACTGAGAGCGGCGTTTGTGAACATTTGTCCCAAACCCCCCTGCAGTTTTCAAAATATCCCAAACAACCCAATTTCGAGGTCTGAGCCATATTTTAGAGTCAAATTCTTGCTCCATGCAAGTATTCGCGGTTTGAAATTACGACATTTTATACCCAACATATGCCAAGTCCTGAAAGCGGAAGTGAGTCACATTTCCAACAAACTCCCCTGCAGTTTTCGAAATATCCCAAATATCCCAATTTTGAGGCCTGAGCCACATTTTGGAGCCAAATTCTGGCTCTCTGCACGTATTCGCAGTTTGAAATTACGACTTTTTATACCCAACATATGCCAAGTACTGAAAGCGGCAGTGAGTCACATTTTGCTCAAACTCCCCTGCAGTTTTCAAAATTTCCCTAACATCCCACTTTCAAGGCCTGAGCCATATTTTGGAGCCAAATTCAAGCTCTCTGCACGTATTCGCAGTTTGAAATTACGACTTTTTATACCCAACATATGCCAAGTTCTGTAAGCGGCGTTTGGTCATATTTGTCCCAAACCCCCTTACAGTTTTCGAAATACCCCAAACATCCCAATTTCGAGGCGTGAGCCATATTTTGGAGCCAAACTCAGGCTCTCTGCACGTATTCGCAGTTTGAATTTACGACTTTTAATTTATACCCAACATATGCCAAGTACTGAAAGCGGCAGTGAGTCACATTTCGCACAAACTCCCCTGCAGTTTTCGAAATATCCCAAATATCCCAATTTCGAGGCGTGAGCCATATTTTGGAGCCAAACTCAGGCTCTCTGCACGTATTCGCTGTTTGAATTTACGACTTTTAATTTATACCCAACATATGCCAAGTACTGAAAGCGGCAGTGAGTCACATTTCGCACAAACTCCCCTGCAGTTTTCGAAATATCCCAAATATCCCAATTTCGAGGCCTGAGCTATATTTTGGAGCCAAATTCTGGCTCTCTGCACGTATTCGCCGTTTGATATTACTTCTTTTTTATACCCAACATATGCCAAGTAATGAAAGCGGCGTTTGGTCACATATGTCCCAAACCCCCCCTGCAGTTTTCAAAATATCCAAAACATCCCAATTTCGAGGCCTGAGCCATATTTTGTAGCCAAATTTTGGCTCTCTGCACGTATTCGCACTTTGAAATTACGACTTTTTATACCTAACATATGCAAAGTTCTGAAAGTGCGTTTGGTCATATTTTTCCCAAACCCCCCTGCAGTTTTCAAAATATCCCAAACATCCCAATTTTGAGGCCTGAGCCGTATTTTGGAGAAAAATTCTGGCTCTATGCACGTATTCGCAGTTTGAAATTACGACTTTTTATACCCAACATATGCCAAGTCCTGAAAGCGGCAGTGAGTGACATTTTGCACAAACTCCCCTGCAGTTTTCAAAATATCCCAAACATCCCAATTTCGAGGCCTGAGCCATATTTTGTAGCCAAATTTTGGCTCTCTGCACGTATTCGCACTTTGAAATTACGACTTTTTATACCTAACATATACCAAGTACTGAAAGCGGCATTTGGTCACATTTGTCCCAAACCTCCCAGCAGTTTTCAAAATATCCCAAACATCCCAATTTCGAGGACTGAGCCATGTTTTGGAGCCAAATTCTGGCTCTCTGCACCTATTCGCAGTTTGAAATTACGACTTTTTTATACCCAACATATACCAAGTACTGAAAGCGGCATTTGGTCATATTTGTCTCAATCCTTCTTGCAGTTTTCAAAATATCTCAAACATCCCAATTTCGAGGCCTGAGCCATATTTTGGAGCCAAATTCTGGCTCTCTGTACGTATTCGTAGTTTTAAATTGCGACTTTTTTATACCCAACATATGCCAAGTACTGAAATCGGCGTTTTGTCAAATTTGTCCCAATTCCCCCTGCAGTTTTCAAAATATCCCAAACATCTCAATTTCGAGGCCTGAGCCATATTTTGGAGCCAAATTCTGGCTCTCTGAACGAATTCTTATTTTGAAATTACGACTTTTTTATACCCAACATATGCGAAGTACTGAAATGTTTGGTGACATTTGTCCCAAACCCCCCTGCAGTTTTCAAAATATCCTAAACATCCCAATTTCGAGGCCTGAGCCATATTTTGGAGCCAAATTCTGGCTCTCTGAACGAATTCGTATTTTGAAATTACGACTTTTTTATACCCAACATATGCGAAGTACTGAAATGTTTGGTGACATTTGTCCCAAACCCCCCTGCAATTTTCAAAATATCCTAAACATCCCAATTTCGAGGCCTGAGTCGTATTTTGGAGCCAAATTCTGGCTCTATGCACGTATACACAGTTTGAAATTATGACTTTTTATACCCAGCATATGCCAAGTCCTGATAGCGGCAGTGAGTCACATTTTGCACAAACTCCCCTGCAGTTTTCAAAATATCAGAAATATCCTAATTTCGAGGCCTGAGCCATATTTTGGAGCCAAATTCTCGCTCTCAGCACGTATTCGCATTTTGAAATTACGACTTTATATACCCAACATATGCCAAGTACTGAAAGGGGCGTTTTGTCACATTTGTCCCAAACCTCCCTGCAGTTTACAAAATATCCCAAACATCCCAATTTTGAGGCCTGAGCCATATTTTGGAGCCAAATTCAAGCTCTTTGCACGTATTCACAGTTTGAAATTACGACTTTTTATACCCAACATATGCCAAGTACTGAAAGCGGCGTTTGGTTACATCTGTCCCAAACCCCCCAGCAGTTTTCAAAATATCCCAAACATCCCAATTTCGAGGCTTGAGCCATTTTTTTGGAGCCAAATTCTGGCTCTCTGAACGTATTCGCACTTTGAATTTACGACTTTTTATACCCAACATATGCAAAGTTCTGAAAGCGGCGTTTGGTCATATTTGTCGCAAACCCCCCTGCAGTTTTCAAAATATCCCAAACATCCCAATTTCGAGGCCTGAGCCAAATTTTGGAGCCAAATTCTGGCTAATGCACATATTCGCAGTTTGAAATTACGACTTTTATACCCAACATATGCCAAGTCCTGAAAGCGGCAGTGAGTCACATTTTGCACAAACTCTCTTGCAGTTTTCAAAATATCCCAAATATTCCAATTTCTAGGCCTGAGCCATATTATGGAGCCAAATTCTGGCTCTCTGCACGTATTCGCAGTTTGAAATTACGACTTTATATACCCAACATATTCCAAGTACTGAAAGCGGCGTTTGGTCACATTTGTCCCAAACCTCCCTGCAGTTTTCAAAATATCCCAAACATCCCAATTTCGAGGCCTGAGCCATATTTTGGAGCCAAATTCTGGCTCTCTGCACGTATTCGCATTTTTAAATTACGACTTTTTTATAACCAACATATGCGAAGTACTGAGAGCGGCGTTTGTGAACATTTGTCCCAAACCCCCCTGCAGTTTTCAAAATATCCCAAACAACCCAATTTCGAGGTCTGAGCCATATTTTAGAGTCAAATTCTTGCTCCATGCAAGTATTCGCGGTTTGAAATTACGACATTTTATACCCAACATATGCCAAGTCCTGAAAGCGGAAGTGAGTCACATTTCCAACAAACTCCCCTGCAGTTTTCGAAATATCCCAAATATCCCAATTTTGAGGCCTGAGCCACATTTTGGAGCCAAATTCTGGCTCTCTGCACGTATTCGCAGTTTGAAATTACGACTTTTTATACCCAACATATGCCAAGTACTGAAAGCGGCAGTGAGTCACATTTTGCTCAAACTCCCCTGCAGTTTTCAAAATTTCCCTAACATCCCACTTTCAAGGCCTGAGCCATATTTTGGAGCCAAATTCAAGCTCTCTGCACGTATTCGCAGTTTGAAATTACGACTTTTTATACCCAACATATGCCAAGTTCTGTAAGCGGCGTTTGGTCATATTTGTCCCAAACCCCCTTACAGTTTTCGAAATACCCCAAACATCCCAATTTCGAGGCGTGAGCCATATTTTGGAGCCAAACTCAGGCTCTCTGCACGTATTCGCAGTTTGAATTTACGACTTTTAATTTATACCCAACATATGCCAAGTACTGAAAGCGGCAGTGAGTCACATTTCGCACAAACTCCCCTGCAGTTTTCGAAATATCCCAAATATCCCAATTTCGAGGCTTGAGCAATATTTTGGAGCCAAATTCTGGCTCTCTGTACGTATTCGCAGTTTGAAATTACGAATTTTTTATACCCAACAAATGCCAAGTACTGAAAGCGGCGTTTGGTCACATTTGTCCCAAACCCCCCCCCCCTTTAGTTTTCAAAATATCCCTAACATCCCAATTTCGAGGCCTTAGCCATATTTTGGAGCCAAATTCTGGCTCTCTGCACGTATTCGCAGTTTGAAATTACGACTTTTTATACCCAACATATGACAAGTACTGAAAGCGGCAGTGAGTCATATTTTGCTCAAACTCGCCTGCAGTTTTCAAAATATCCCAAACATCCCACTTTCATGGCCTGAGCCATATTTTGGAGCCAAATTCAAGCTCTCTGCACGTATTCGCAGTTTGAAATTACAACTGTTTTTTACCCAACATTTACCAAGTACTGAAAGAGGCGTTTGGTCAAAATTGTCCCAAACCCACCTGCAGTTTTCAAAATATCCCAAACATCCCAATTTCGAGGCCTGAGCCATATTTTGAAACCAAATTCTGTCTCTATTCACGTATTCGCGGTTTGAAATTACGATATTTTATACCCAACATATGCCAAGTCCTGAAAGCGGCAGTGAGTCACATTTCGCACAAACTCCTCTGTAGTTTTCAAACTATCCCAAACATCCCAATTTCGAGGCCTTAGCCATATTTTGGGACCAAATTCTGGCTCTATGCACGTATTCGCGGTTTGAAATTACGACATTTTATACCCAACATATGCCAAGTCCTGAAAGCGGCAGTGAGTCACATTTCGCACAAACTCCCCTGCAGTTTTCAAAATATCCCAAACATCATAATTTCGAGGACTGAGCCATATTTTGGAGCCAAATTCTGGCTCTTTGCACGTATTCGCAGTTTGAAATTACGACTTTTTTTTTACCCAACATATACCAAGTACTGAAAGCAGTGTTTGGTCACATTTGTCCCAAACCCCCCTGCAGTTTTCGAAATATCCCAAATATCCCAATTTCGAGGCCTGAGCCATATTTTGGAGCCAAATTCTGGCTCTCTGCACGCATTCGCAGTTTGAAATTACGAATTTTTATACCCAACATATGCCAAGTACTGAAAGCGGCAGTGAGTCACATTTTGCTCAAACTCCCCTGCAGTTTTCAAAATATCCCAAACATCCCACTTTCATGGCCTGAGCCATATTTTGGAGCCAAATTCAAGCTCTCTGCACGTATTCGCAGTTTGAAATTATGAATTTTTATACCCAACATATGCCAAGTTCTGTAAGCAGCGTTTGGTCATATTTGTCCCAAACCCCCCTGCAGTTTTCAAAATATCCCAAACATCCCAATTTCGAGGACTGAGCAATATTTTGGAGCCAAATTCTGGCTCTATGCACGTATTCGCGGGTTGAAATTACGACATTTTATACCCAACATATGCCAAGTCCTGAAAGCGGCAGTGAGTCACATTTCGCACAAACTCCCCTGCAGTTTTCGTAATATCCCAAATATCCCAATTTCGAGGCCTGAGCCATATTTTGGAGCCAAATTCAGGCTCTCTGCACGTATTCGCAGTTTGAAATTACGACTTTTTTATACCCAACATATGCCAAGTACTGAAAGCGGCGTTTGGTCACATTTGTCCCAAACCCCCCCTGCAGTTTTCAAAATATCCCAAACATCCCAATTTCGAGGCCTTAGCCATATTTTGGAGCCAAATTCTGGCTCCATGCACGTATTCGCGGTTTGAAATTACGACATTTTATACCCAACATATGCCAAGTCCTAAAAGCGGCAGTGAGTCACATTTCCTACAAACTCCCCTGCAGTTTTCAAAATATCCTAAATATTCCAATTTTGAGGCCTGAGTCATATTTTGGAGCCAGATTCTGGCTCTCTGCACGTATTCGCAGTTTGAAATTTCGACTTTTTATACCAAACATATGCCAAGTACTGAAAGCGGCAGTGAGTCACATTTTGCTCAAACTCCCCTGCAGTTTTCAAAATATCCCAAACATCCCACTTTCATGGCCTGAGCCATATTTTGGAGCCAAATTCAAGCTCTCTGCACGTATTCGCAGTTTGAAATTATGACTTTTTATACCCAACATATGCCAAGTGTTGAAAGCGGCGTTTGGTTATATTTGTCCCAAACCTCCCTGCAGTTTTCAAAATATCCCAAACATCACAATATCGAGGCCTGAGCCATATTTTGGAGCCAAATTCAAGCTCTCTGCACATATTCGCAGTTTGATATTACGATTTTTATACCCAACATATGACAAGTACTGAAAGCGGCAGTGAGTCACATTTCGCACAAACTCCCCTGCAGTTTTCGAAATATCCCAAATATCCCAATTTCGAGGCTTGAGCAATATTTTGGAGCCAAATTCTGGCTCATTGCACGTATTCGCAGTTTGAAATTACGACCTTATTTATGCCCAACATATGCCAAGTACTGAATGCGGCGTTTGGTCACATTTTTCCCAAACCGTCCCTGCAGTTTTCAAAATATCCCAAACATCCCAATTTCAAGGACTGAGCAATATTTTGGAGCCAAATTCTGGCTCTATGTACGTATTCGCAGTTTGAAATTACGACTTTTTATACCCAACATATGCCAAGTCCTGAAAGCAGCAGTGAGTCAAATTTTGCACAAACTCCCCTACAGTTATCGAAATATCCAAAATATCCCAATTTCGAGGCCTGAGCCATATTTTGGAGCCAACTTCTGGCTCTCTGCACGTATACGCAGTATGAAATTACGAATTTTTTATACCCAACATATGCCAAGTGTTGAAAGCGGCGTTTGGTTATATTTGTCCCAAACCTCCCTGCAGTTTTCAAAATATCCCCAACATCACAACATCGAGGCCTGAGCCATATTTTGGAGATAAATTCTGGCTCTCTGCAAGTATTCGCAGTTTGATTTTACGATTTTTATACCCAACATATGACAAGTACTGAAAGCGGCAGTGAGTCACATTTCGCACAAACTCCCCTGCAGTTTTCGAAATATCCCAAATATACCAATTTCGAGGCGTGAGCCATATTTTGGAGCCAAACTCAGGCTCTCTGCACGTATTTCCAGTTTGAAATTACGACTTTTTTATACCCAACATATGCCAAGTACTGAAAGCAGCAGTGAGTCACATTTTGCACAAACTCCCCTGCAGTTTTCAAAATATCCCAAACATCACAATATCGAGGCCTGAGCCATATTTTGGAGCCAAATTCAGGCTCTATGCACGTATTCGCGGTTTGAAATTACGACTTTTTATACCCAACATATGCCAAGTTCTGAAAGCAGCGTTTGGTCATATTTGTCCCAAACCCCCCTGCAGTTTTCAAAATATGCCAAACATCCCAATTTCGAGGACTGAGCAATATTTTGGAGCCAAATTCTGGCTCTATGCACGTATTCTCAGTTTGAAATTACGAATTTTTATACCCAACATATGCCAAGTCCTGAAAGCGGCAGTGAGTCAAATTTTGCACAAACTCCCCTACAGTTTTCGAAATATCCCAAATATCCCAATTTCGAGGCCTGAGCCATATTTTGGAGCCAACTTCTGGCTCTCTGCACATATTCACAGTATGAAATTACGAATTTTTTATACCCAACATATGCCAAGAACTGAAAGCGGTGTTTGGTCACATTTGTCCCAAAACCCCCCCCCTGCAGTTTTGAAAATATCCCAAACATCCCAATTTCGAGGCCTTAGCCATATTTTAGAGCCAAATTCTGGCTCTATGCACGTATTCGCGGTTTGAAATTACGACATTTTATACCCAACATATGCCAAGTCTTGAAAGCGGCAGTGAGTCACATTTCGCACAAACTCCCCTGGAGTTTTCGAAATATCCCAAATATCCCAATTTCGAGGCCTGAGCCATATTTTGGAGCCATATTCTGGCTCTCTGCACGTATTCGCAGTTTGAAATTACGATTTTTTTATACCCAACATATGCCAAGTACTGAAAGCGGTGTTTGGTCACATTTGTCCCAAAACCCCCCCCCCCTGCAGTTTTGAAAATATCCCAAACATCCCAATTTCGAGGCCTTAGCCATATTTTAGAGCCAAATTCTGGCTCTATGCACGTATTCGCGGTTTGAAATTACGACATTTTATACCCAACATATGCCAAGTCTTGAAAGCGGCAGTGAGTCACATTTCGCACAAACTCCCCTGGAGTTTTCGAAATATCCCAAATATCCCAATTTCGAGGCCTGAGCCATATTTTGGAGCCAAATTCTGGCTCTATGCACGTATTCGCAGTATGAAATTACGATTTTTTTATACCCAACATATGCCAAGTGTTGAAAGCGGCGATTGGTTATATTTGTCCCAAACCTCCCAGCAGTTTTCAAAATATCCCAAACATCCCAATTTTGAGGCCTGAGCCATATTTTGGAGCCTAATTCTGGCTCTATGCACGTATTCGCAGTTTGAAATTACGACATTTTATACCCAACATATGCCAAGTCTTGAAAGCGGCAGTGAGTCACATTTCGCACAAACTCCCCTGCAGTTTTCGAAATATCCCAAATATCCCAATTTCGAGGACTGAGCCATATTTTGGAGCCAAATTCTGGCTCTCTGCACGTATACGCAGTTTGAAACTACGACTTTTTTATACCCAACATATGCCAAGTACTGAAAGCGGCGTTTGGTTACATTTGTCCCAAACCTCCCTGCAGTTTTCAAAATATCCCAAACATCACAATATCGAGGCCTCAGCCATATTTTGGAGCCAAATTCTGGCTCTCTGCACGTATTCGCAGTTTGATATTAGGATTTTTATACCCAACATATGCCAAGTACTGAAAGCGGCAGTGAGTCACATTTTGCACAAACTCCCCTGCAATTTTCGAAATATCATAAATATCCCAATTTTGAGGCCTGAGCCATATTTTTGAGCCAAATTCTGGCTCTCTGCACGTATTCGCAGTTTGAAATTACGACTTTTTTATACCCAATTTATGCCAAGTACTGAAAGCGGCGTTTGGTAACCTTTGTCCCAAACCCTCCTGCAGTTTTCAAAATATCTCAAACATCGCAATTTCGAGGCCTGAGCCATATTTTGGAGCCAAATTCTGGCTCTATGCACGTATTCGCAGATTGAAATTACGACTTTTTATACCCAACATATGCCAATTCCTGAAAGCGGCAGTAAGTCATATTTAGCACAAACTTCCTTCCAGTTTTCGAAATATCCCAAATATCCCAATTTCGAGGCCTGAGCCATATTTTGGAGCCAAATTCTGGCTCTCTGCACGTATTCGCAGTTTGAAATTACGACTTTTTATACCCCACATATGCCAAGAACTGAAAGCGGCAGTGAGTCACATTTTGCTCAAACTTCCCTGCAGTTATCAAAATATCCCAAACATCCCAAATTCGAGGACTGAGCAATATTTTGGAGCCAAATTCTGGCTCAATGCACGTATTCGCAGTATGAAATTACGAATTTTTTATACCCAACGTATGACAAGTGTTGAAAGCGGCGTTTGGTTATATTTGTCCCAAACCTCCCAGCAGTTTTCAAAATATCCCAAACATCCCAATTTCGAGGCCTGAGCCATATTTTGGAGCCATATTCTGGCTCTCTGCACGTATTCGCAGTTTGAAATCACGACTTTTTTATACCCAACATATGCCAAGTCCTGAAAGCGGCGGCGAATCAAATTTTGCACAAACTCCCCTACAGTTTTCGAAATATCCCAAATGTCCCAATTTCGAGGCCTGAGCCATATTTTGGAGCCAACTTCTGGCTCTCTGCACGTATTCGCAGTTTGATATTACGATTTTTATACCCAACATATGCCAAGTACTGAAAGGGGCAGTGAGTCACATTTTGCACAAACTCCCCTGCAGTTTTCGAAATATCCCAAACATCCCAATTTCGAGGTGTGAGCCATATTTTGGAGCCAAACTCTGGCTCTCTGCACGTATTCGCAGTTTGAAATTACGACTTTTTTATACCCAACGTATGCCAAGTACTGAAAGCAGCGTTTGGTCACATTTGTCCCAAACCCCCCCTGCAGTTTTCCAAATATCCCAAACATCCCACTTTCAAGGCCTGAGCCATATTTTAAAAGCCAAATTCAAGCTCTCTGCACGTTTTCGCAGTTTGAAATTACGACTTTTTATACCCAACATATGCCAAGTTCTGAAAGCGGCGTTTGGTCATATTTGTCCCAAACCCTCCTTCAGTTTTCAAAATATCCCAAACATCCCAATTTCGAGGACTGAGCAATATTTTGGACCCAAATTCTGGCTCCATGCACGTATTCGCGGTTTGAAATTACGACATTTTATACCCAACATATGCTAAGTCCTGAAAGCAGCAGTGAGTCAAATTTTGCACAAACTCCCCTACAGTTTTCGAAATATCGCAAATATCCCAATTTCGAGGCCTGAGCCATATTTTGGAGCCAACTTCTGGCTCTCTGCACATATTCACAGTATGAAATTACGAATTTTTTATACCCAACATATGCCAAGTACTGAAAGCGGTGTTTGGTCACATTTGTCCCAAACCCCCCCCCCCTGCAGTTTTCAAAATATCCCAAACATCCCAATTTCGAGGCCTTAGCCATATTTTAGAGCCAAATTCTGGCTCTATGCACTTATTCGCGGTTTGAAATTACGATATTTTATACCCAACATATGCCAAGTCTTGAAAGCGGCAGTGAGTCACATTTCGCACAAACTCCCCTGGAGTTTTCGAAATACCCCAAATATCCCAATTTCGAGGCCTGAGCCATATTTTGGAGCCATATTCTGGCTCTCTGCACGTATTCGCAGTTTGAAATTACGACTTTTTTATACCCAACATATGCCAAGTCTTGAAAGCGGCAGTGAGTCACATTTCACACAAACTCCCCTGCAATTTTCAAAATATCCCAAACATCCCAATTTCGAGGCCTGAGCCATATTTTGGAGCCAAATTCTGGCTCTCTGCACGTATTCGCAGTTTGAAATTACGACTTTTTTATACCCAACATATGCCAAGTACTGAAAGCAGCGTTTGGTCACATTTGTCCCAAACCCCCCCTGCAGTTTTCAAAATATCCCAAACATCCCAATTTCGAGGCCTTAGCCATATTTTGGAGCCAAATTCTGGCTCTCTGCACGTATTTGCAGTTTGAATTTACGACTTTTTATACCCAACATATGCCAAGTACTGAAAGCGGCAGTGAGTCACATTTTGCTCAAACTCCCCTGCAGTTTTCAAAATATCCCAAACATCCCACTTTCATGGCCTGAGCCATATTTTGGAGCCAAATTCAAGCTCTCTGCAAGTATTCGCAGTTTGAAATTATGACTTTTTATACCCAACATATGCCAAGTTCTGTAAGCAGCGTTTGGTCATATTTGTCCCAATCCCCCCTGCAGTTTTCAAAATATCCCAAACTACCCAATTTCGAGGACTGAGCAATATTTTGGTGCCAAATTCTGGCTCTATGCACGTATTCGCAGTTTGAAATTACGACTTTTTATACCCAACATATGCCAAGTGTTGAAAGTGGCGTTTGGTTATAGTTGTCCCAAACCTCCCTGCAGTTTTCAAAATATCCCAAACATCACAATATCGAGGCCTGAGCCATATTTTGGAGCCAAGTTCTGGCTCTCTGCACGTATTCGCAGTTTGATATTACGATTTTTATACCCAATATATGCCAAGTACTGAAAGCGCCAGTGAGTCACATTTTGCACAAATTCCCCTGCAGTTTTCGAAATACCCCAAAAATCCCAATTTCGAGGCGAGAGCCATATTTTGGAGCCAAACTCAGGCTCTCTGCACGTATTCACAGTTTGAAATTACGACTTTTTTATACCCAACATAGGTCAAGTACTGAAAGCGGCAGTGAGTCACATTTCGCACAAACTCCCCTGCAGTTTTCGAAATATCCCAAATATCCCAATTTCGAGGCATGAGCAATATTTTGGAGCCAAATTCTGGCTCATTGCACGTATTCGCAGTTTGAAATTACGACCATTTTTATGCCCAACATATGCCAAGTACTGAATGTGGCGTTTGGTCACATTTTTCCCAAACCGTCCGTGCAGTTTTCAAAATATCCCAAACATCCCAATTTCAAGGACTGAGCAATATTTTGGAGCCAAATTCTGGCTCTATGCACGCATTCGCAGTTTGAAATTACGAATTTTTATACCCAACATATGCCAAGTCCTGAAAGTGGCAGTGAGTCAAATTTTGCACAAACTCCCCTACAGTTTTCGAAATATCCCAAATATCCCAATTTCGAGGCCTGAGCCATATTTTGGAGCCAACTTCTGGCTCTCTGCACGTATTCGCAGTATGAAATTACGATTTTTTTATACCCAACATATGCCAAGTACTGAAAGCGGCGTTTGGTAACATTTGTCCCAAACCTCCCTGCAGTTTTCAAAATATCCCAAACATCACCTATCGAGGCCTGAGCCATATTTTGGAGCCAAATTCTGGCTCTCTGCACGTATTCGCAGTTTAATATTACGATTTTTATACCCAACATATGCCAAGTACTGAAAGAGGCAGTGAGTCACATTTTGCACAAACTCCCCTGCAGTTTTCGAAATATCCCAAACATCCCAATTTCGAGGTGTGAGCCATATTTTTGAGCCAAACTCTGGCTCTCTGCACGTATTCGCAGTTTGAAATTACGACTTTTTTATACCCAACGTATGCCAAGTACTGAAAGCGGCGTTTGGTCACATTTGTCCCAAACCCCCCTGCAATTTTCAAAATATCCCAAACATCCCAATTTCGAGGCCTTAGCCATATTTTGGAGCCAAATTCTTGCTCCATGCACGTATTCGTGGTTTGAAATTACGACATTTTATACCCAACATATGCCAAGTCCTGAAAGCGGCAGTCAGTCACATTTCCCACAAACTCCCCTGCAGTTTTCGAAATATCCCAAACATCCCAATTTTGAGGCCTGAGCCATATTTTGGAGCCAAATTCTGGCTCTCTGCACGTATTCGCAGTTTGATATTACGATTTTTATACCCAACATATGCCAAGTACTGAAAGCGCCAGTGAGTCACATTTTGCACAAATTCCCCTGCAGTTTTCGAAATATCCCAAATATCCCAATTTCGAGGCCTGAGCCATATTTTGGAGCCAAACTCAGGCTCTCTGCACGTATTCACAGTTTGAAATTACGACTTTTTTATTCCCAACATATGTCAAGTACTGAAAGCGGCAGTGAGTCACATTTCGCACAAACTCCAATGCAGTTTTCGAAATATCCCAAATATCCCAATTTCGAGGCTTGAGCAATATTTTGGAGCCAAATTCTGGCTCATTGTACGTATTCGCAGTTTGAAATTACGACCTTTTTTATGCCCAACATATGCCAAGTACTGAATGCGGCGTTTGGTCACATTTTTCCCAAACCGTCCGTGCAGTTTTCAAAATATCCCAAACATCCCAATTTCAAGGACTGACCAATATTTTGGAGCCAAATTCTGGCTCTATGCACGTATTCGCAGTTTGAAATTACGAATTTTTATACCCAACATATGCCAAGTACTGAAAGCGGCGTTTGATCACATTTGTCCCAAACCCCCCTGCAGTTTTCAAAATATCCCAAACATCCCAATTTTGAGGCCTGAGCCATATTTTGGAGCCAAATTCTGGCTCTCTGCACGTATTCGCAGTATGAAATTACGACTTTTTATACCCAACATATGCCAAATACTGAAAGCGGCAGTGAGTCACATTTTGCTCAAACTCCCCTGCAGTTTTCAAAATATCCCAAACATCCCACTTTCAAGGCCTGAGCAATATTTTGGAGCCAAATTCTGGCTCTATGCACGTATTTGCAGTATGAAATTACGAATTTTTTATACCCAACATATGCCAAGTGTTGAAAGCGGCGTTTGGTTATATTTGTCCCAAACCTCCCAGCAGTTTTCAAAATATCCCAAACATCCCAATTTTGAGGCCTGAGCCATATTTTGGAGCCTAATTCTGGCTCTATGCATGTATTCGTGGTTTGAAATGACGACATTTTATACCCAACATATGCCAAGCCCTGAAAGCGGCGTTTGGTTACATTTGTCCCAAACCTCCCTGCAGTTTTCAAAATATCCCAAACATCACAATATCGAGGCCTCAGCCATATTTTGGAGCCAAATTCTGGCTCTCTGCACGTATTCGCAGTTTGATATTAGGATTTTTATACCCAACATATGCCAAGTACTGAAAGCGGCAGTGAGTCACATTTTGCACAAACTCCCCTGCAAGTTTCGAAATATCATAAATATCCCAATTTTGAGGCCTGAGCCATATTTTTGAGCCAAATTCTGGCTCTCTGCACGTATTCGCAGTTTGAAATTACGAATTTTTTATACCCAATTTATGCCAAGTACTGAAAGCGGCGTTTGGTAACCTTTGTCCCAAACCCTCCTGCAGTTTTCAAAATATCTCAAACATCGCAATTTCGAGGCCTGAGCAATATTTTGGAGCCAAATTCTGGCTCTATGCACGTATTCGAGGCTTGAAATTACGATATTTTATACCCAACATATGCCAAGTATTGAAACCGGCAGTGAGTCACATTTCGCACAAACTCCCCTGCAGTTTTCGAAATATCCCAAATATCCAAATTTCGAGGCCTGAGCCATATTTTGGAGCCAAATTCTGGCTCTATGCACGTATTCGCAGTTTGAAATTACGACTTTTTATACCCAACATATGCCAAGTCCTGAAAGCGGCAGTGAGTCAAATTTTGTACAAACTCCCCTGCAGTTTTCGAAATATCCCAAATATCCCAATATCGAGGCCTGAGCCATATTATGGAGCCAAATTCTGGCTCTCTCCAAGTATTCGCAGTTTAATATTACGATTTTATACCCAACATATGCCAAGTACTGAAAGCGGCAGTGAGTCACATTTTGCACAAACTCCCCTGTAGTTTTCGAAATATCCCAAACATCCCAATTTCGAGGCCTGAGCCTTATTTTGGAGCCAAACTCTGGCTCTCTCCACGTATTCGCAGTTTGAAATTACGAATTTTTTATACCCAATATATGCCAAGTACTGAAAGCGGCGTTTGGTAACATTTGTCCCAAACCCCCCCTGCAGTTTTCAAAATATCACAAACTTCCCAATTTCGAGGCCTGAGCAATATTTTGGAGCCAAATTCTGGCTCTATGCACGTATTCGCGGTTTGAAATTACGATATTTTATACCCAACATATGCCAAGTCCTGAAAGCGGCAGTGAGACACATTTCACACAAACTGCACTGCAGTTTTCAAAATATCCCAAATATCCCAATTTCGAGGCCTGAGCAATATTTGGGAGCCAAATTCTGGCTCTCTGCACGTATTCACAGTTTGAAATTACGACTTTTTTATGCCCAACATATGCCACGTACTGAAAGCGGTGTTTGGTCACATTTGTCCCAAACCCCCCCCCCCCCTGCAGTTTTCAAAATATCCCAAACATCCCAATTTCGAGGCCTGAGCAATATTATGGAGCCAAATTCTGGCTCTATGCACGTATTCGCGGTTTTAAATTACGATATTTTATACATTACATATGCCAAGCCCTGAAAGCGGCAGTGAGTCACATTTCACACAAACTCCCCTGCAGTTTTCGAAATATCCCATACATCCCAATTTTGAGGCCTGATCCATATTTTGGAGCAAAATTCTGGCTCTCTGCACGTATTCGCAGTTTGAAATTACGACTTTATATACCCAACATATGCCAAGTACTGAAAGTGGCGTTTGGTTACATTTGTCCCAAACTTCCCTGCAGTTTCAAAATATCCCAAACATCCCAATTTCGAGGCCTGAGCCATATTTTGGAGCCAAATTCTGGCTCTATGCATGTATTCGCGGTTTGAAATTACGACATTTTATGCCCAACATATGCCAAGTCCTGAAAGCGGCAGTGAGTCACATTTCACACAAACTGCACTGCAGTTTTCAAAATATCCCAAATATCCCAATTTCGAGTCCTGAGCAATATTTGGGAGCCAAATTCTGGCTCTTTGCACGTATTCGCAGATTGAAATTACGACTTTATATACCCAACATATGCCAAGTACTGTAAGAGACGTTTGGTCATATTTGTCCCAAACCTCACTGCAGTTTTCAAAATATCTCAAACATCCCAATTTCGACGCCTGAGCCATATTTTGGAGCCAAATTCTGGCTCTCTGCACGTATTCGCAGTTTGAAATTACGACTATTTATTCAAACATATGCCAAGTCCTGAAAGCGCCAGTGAGTCACATTTTGCACAAATTCCCCTGCAGTTTTCGAAATACCCCAAAAATCCCAATTTCGAGGCGAGAGCCATATTTTGGAGCCAAACTCAGGCTCTCTGCACGTATTCACAGTTTGAAATTACGACTTTTTTATACCCAACATATGTCAAGTACTGAAAGCGGCAGTGAGTCACATTTTGCACAAACTCCCCTGCAGTTTTCGAAATATCCCAAAACATCCCAATTTCGAGGTGTGAGCCATATTTTTGAGCCAAACCCTGGCTCTCTGCACGTATTCGCAGTTTGAAATTACGACTTTTTTATACCCAACGTATGCCAAGTACTGAAAGCGGCGTTTGGTCACATTTGTCCCAAACCCCCCTGCAGTTTTCAAAATATCCCAAACATCCCAATTTTGAGGCCTGAGCCATATTTTGGAGCCAAATTCTGGCTCTCTGCACGTATTCGCAGTATGAAATTACGACTTTTTATACCCAACATATGCCAAATACTGAAAGCGGCAGTGAGTCACATTTTGCTCAAACTCCCCTGCAGTTTTCAAAATATCCCAAACATCCCACTTTCAAGGCCTGAGCCATATTTTGGAGCCAAATTCAAGCTCTCTGCACGTATTCGCAGTTTGAAATTCCTACTTTTTATAACCAACATATGCCAAGTTCTGTAAGCAGCGTTTGGTCATATTTGTCCCAAACCCCCCTGCAGTTTTCAAAATATTCCAAACTACCCAATTTCGAGGACTGAGCAATATTTTGGAGCCAAATTCTGGCTCTATGCACGTATTCGCAGTATGAAATTACGAATTTTTTATACCCAACATATGCCAAGTACTGAAAGCGGCGTTTGGTCACATTTGTCCCAAACCTCCCAGCAGTTTTCAAAATATCCCAAACATCCCAATTTTGAGGCCTGCGCCATATTTTGGAGCCTAATTCTGGCTCTATGCACGTATTCGCGGTTTGAAATTACGACATTTTATACCCAACATATGCCAAGTCTTGAAAGCGGCAGTGAGTCACATTTCGCACAAACTCCCCTGCAGTTTTCGAAATATCCCAAATATCCTAATTTCGAGGACTGAGCCATATTTTGGAGCCAAATGCTGGCTCTCTGCACGTATTCGCAGTTTGAAATTACGACTTTTTTATGCCTAACATATGCCAAGTACTGAACGCGGCATTTGGTCACATTTGTCCCAATCCCCCCACTGTAGTTTTCAAAATATCCCAAACATCCCTATTTCGAGGCCTGAGCCAAATTTTGGAGCCAAATTCTGGCTCTATGCATGTATTCGTGGTTTGAAATGACATTTTATACCCAACATATGCCAAGCCCTGAAAGCGGCAATGAGTCACATTTCGCACAAACTCCCCTGCAGTTTTCGAAATATCCCAAATATCCCAATTTCGAGGACTGAGCCATATTTTGGAGCCAAATTCTGGCTCTCTGCACGTATACGCAGTTTGAAACTACGACTTTTTTATACCCAACATATGCCAAGTACTGAAAGCGGCGTTTGGTTACATTTGTCCCAAACCTCCCTGCAGTTTTCAAAATATCCCAAACATCACAATATCGAGGCCTCAGCCATATTTTGGAGCCAAATTCTGGCTCTCTGCACGTATTCGCAGTTTGATATTAGGATTTTTATACCCAACATATGCCAAGTACTGAAAGCGGCAGTGAGTCACATTTTGCACAAACTCCCCTGCAATTTTCGAAATATCATAAATATCCCAATTTTGAGGCCTGAGCCATATTTTTGAGCCAAATTCTGGCTCTCTGCACGTATTCGCAGTTTGAAATTACGACTTTTTTATACCCAATTTATGCCAAGTACTGAAAGCGGCGTTTGGTAACCTTTGTCCCAAACCCTCCTGCAGTTTTCAAAATATCTCAAACATCGCAATTTCGAGGCCTGAGCCATATTTTGGAGCCAAATTCTGGCTCTATGCACGTATTCGAGGCTTGAAATTACGATATTTTATACCCAACATATGCCAAGTCCTGAAACCGGCAGTGAGTCACATTTCGCACAAACTCCCCTGCAGTTTTCGAAATATCCCAAATATCCAAATTTCAAGGCCTGAGCCATATTTTGGAGCCAAATTCTGGCTCTATGCACGTATTCGCAGATTGAAATTACGACTTTTTATACCCAACATATGCCAATTCCTGAAAGCGGCAGTAAGTCACATTTTGCACAAACTTCCTTCCAGTTTTCGAAATATCCCAAATATCCCAATTTCGAGGCCTGAGCAATATTTTCGAGCCAAATTCTGGCTCTCTGCACGTATTCGCAGTTTGAAATTACGACTTTTTATACCCAACATATGCCAAGTACTGAAAGCAGCAGTGAGTCACATTTTGCACAAACTCCCCTGCAGTTTTCAAAATATCCCAAACATCCCACTTTCGAGGCCTGAGCCATATTTTGGAGCCAAATTCAAGCTCTCTGCACGTATTCGCAGTTTGAAATTACAACTTTTTATACGCAACATATGCCAAGTTCTGAAAGCGGCGTTTCGTCTCTTTGGTCCCAAACCCCCCTGCAGTTTTCAAAATATCCCAAACATCCCAATTTCGAGGACAGAGCAATATTTTTCAGCCAAATTCTGGCTCTATGCACGTATTCGCAGTTTGAAATTACGACTTTTTATACCCAACATATGCCAAGTCCTGAAAGCGGCAATGAGTCAAATTTTGTACAAACTCCCCTGCAGTTTTCGAAATATCCCAAATATCCCAATATCGAGGCCTGACCCATATTATGGAGCCAAATTCTGGCTCTCTCCAAGTATTCGCAGTTTAATATTACGATTTTATACCCAACATATGCCAAGTACTGAAAGCGGCAGTGAGTCACATTTTGCACAAACTCCCCTGTAGTTTTCGAAATATCCCAAACATCCCAATTTCGAGGCCTGAGCCTTATTTTGGAGCCAAACTCTGGCTCTCTCCACGTATTCGCAGTTTGAAATTACGATATTTTATACCCAACATATGCCAAGTCCTGAAAGCGGCAGTGAGACACATTTCACACAAACTTCACTGCAGTTTTCAAAATATCCCAAATATCCCAATTTCGAGGCCTGAGCAATATTTGGGAGCCAAATTCTGGCTCTCTGCACGTATTCACAGTTTGAAATTACGACTTTTTTATGCCCAACATATGCCACGTACTGAAAGCGGTGTTTGGTCACATTTGTCCCCCCCCCCCCCTGCAGTTTTCAAAATATCCCAAACATCCCAATTTCGAGGCCTGAGCAATATTATGGAGCCAAATTCTGGCTCTATGCACGTATTCGCGGTTTGAAATTACGATATTTTATACATAACATATGCCAAGCCCTGAAAGCGGCAGTGAGTCACATTTCACACAAACTCCCCTGCAGTTTTCGAAATATCCCAAATATCCCAATTTTGAGGCCTGATCCATATTTTGGAGCAAAATTCTGGCTCTCTGCACGTATTCGCAGTTTGAAATTACGACTTTATATACCCAACATATGCCAAGTACTGAAAGTGGCGTTTGGTTACATTTGTCCCAAACCTCCCTGCAGTTTCAAAATATCCCAAACATCCCAATTTCGAGGCCTGAGCCATATTTTGGAGCCAAATTCAAGCACTCTGCACGTATTCGCAGTTTGAAATTTGGACTTTTTATACCCAACATATGCAAAGTTCTGAAAGCGGCTTCTGGTCAAATTTGTCCCAAACCCCCCTGCAGTTTTCAAAATATCCCAAATATCCCAATTTCGAGACCTGAGCCATATTTTGGGCCAAACTCTGGCTCTCAGCACGTATTCGCAGTTTGAAATTACGAATTTTTTATACCCAATATATGCCAAGTACTGAAAGCGGCGTTTGGTAACATTTGTCCCAAACCCCCCTGCAGTTTTCAAAATATCCCAAACATCCCAATTTCGAGGCCTGAGCCATATTTTGGAGCCAAATTCTGGCTCTATGCACGTATTCGCGGTTTGAAATTACGACATTTTATACCCAACATATGCCAAGTCTTGAAAGCGGCAGAGAGTCACATTTCGCACAAACTCCCCTGCAGTTTTCGAAATATCCCAAATATCCCAATTTCGAGGACTGAGCCATATTTTGGAGCCAAATGCTGGCTCTCTGCACGTATTCGCTGTTTGAAATTACGACTTTTTTATGCCCAACATATGCCAAAGTACTAAACGCGGCGTTTGGTCACATTTGTCCCAACCCCCCCCCCCCTGTGGTTTTCAAAATATCCCAAACATCCCTATTTTGAGGCCTGAGCCATATTTTGGAGCCAAATTCTGGCTCTCTGCACGTATACACAGTTTGAAATTACGATTTTTTTATACCCAACATATGCCAAGTACTGAAAGTGGCGTTTGGTTACATTTGTCCCAAACCTCCCTGCAGTTTTCAAAATATCCCAAACATCCCAATTTCGAGGCATGAGCCATATTTTGGAGCCAAATTCTGGCTCTATGCACGTATTCGCAGTTTGATATTACGATTTTTATACCCAACATATGCCAAGTACTGAAAGCGGCAGTGAGTCACATTTTGCACAAACTCCCCTGCAGTTTTCGAAATATCCCAAATATCCTAATTTCGAGGCCTGAGCTATATTTTGGAGCCAAATTCTGGCTCTCTGCACGTATTCGCAGTTTGAAACTACAACTTTTTTATACCCAACATATGCCAAGTACTGAAAGCGGCGTTTGGTTACATTTGTCCCAAACCTCCCTGCAGTTTTCAAAATATCCCAAACATCACAATATCGAGGTCTCAGCCATATTTTGGAGCCAAATTCTGGCTCTCTGCACGTATTCGCAGTTTGATATTACGATTTTTATACCCAACATATGCCAAGTACTGAAAGCGGCAGTGAGTCACATTTTGCACAAACTCAACTGCAATTTTCGAAATATCATAAATATCCCAATTTTGAGACCTGAGCCATATTTTTGAGCCAAATTCTGGCTCTCTGCACGTATTCGCAAACTCCCCAGCAGTTTTCGAAATATCCCAAACATCCCAATTTCGAGGCCTGAGCCATATTTTGGAGCCAAATTCTGGCTCTATGCACGTATTCGAGGTTTGAAATTACGATATTTTATACCCAACATATGCCAAGCCCTGAAAGCGGCAGTGAGTCACATTTCGCACAAACTCCACTGCATTTTTCGAAATATACTAAATATCCCTATTTTGAGGCCTGAGCCATATTTTGGAGCCAAATTCTGGCTCTCTGCACGTATACACAGTTTGAAATTACGACTTTTTATACCCAACATATGCCAAGTACTGAAAGTGGCGTTTGGTCACATTTGTCCCAAACCTCCCTGCAGTTTTCAAAATATCCCAAACATCCCAATTTCGAGGCATGAGCCATATTTTGGAGCCAAATTCTGGCTCTATGCACGTATTCGCAGTTTGATATTACGATTTTTATACCCAACATATGCCAAGTACTGAAAGCGGCAGTGAGTCACATTTTGCACAAACTCCCCTGCAGTTTTCGAAATATCCCAAATATCCTAATTTCGAGGCCTGAGCTATATTTTGGAGCCAAATTCTGGCTCTCTGCACGTATTCGCAGTTTGAAATTATGAATTTATATACCCAACATATGCCAAGTACTGAAAGCGGCGTTTCGTCACTTTTGTCCCAAACCTCCCTGCAGTTTTCAGAATATCCCAAACATCCCAATTTCAAGGCCTGAGCCATATTTTGGAGTCAAATTCTGGCTCTATGCACGTATTCGCAGATTAAAATTACGACTTTTTATACCCAACATATGCCAAGTCCTGAAAGCGGCAGTGAGTCACATCTCCCACAAACTCCCCTGCAGTTTTCGAAATATCCCAAATATCCCAATTTCGAGGCCTGAACCATAATTTGGAGCCAAATTCTGGGTTTCTGCACGTATTAGCAGTTTTTAATTGCAAATTTTATTCTCAACATATGCCAAGTACTGAAAGCGGCATTTGGTCACATTTGTCCCAAACCTCCCTGCAGTTTTCAAAATATCCCAAACATGCTAATTTCGAGGCCTGAGAAATATTTTGAAGCCAAATTCTGGCTCTATGCACGTATTCGCAGTTTGATATTACGATTTTTATACCCAACATATGCCAAGTACTGAAAGCGGCAGTGAGTCACATTTTGCACAAACTCCCCTGCAGTTTTCAAAATATCCCCAATATCCCAATTTCGAGGCCTGAGTCTTATTTTGGAACCAAATTTTCGCTCTCTGCAAGTATTCGAAGTTTGATATTACGATTTTTATACCCAACATATGCCAAGTACTGAAAGCGGCAGTGAGTCACATTTAGCACAAACTATCCTGCAGTTTTCAAAATATCCCAAACATCCCAACTTCGAGGCCTAAACCATATTTTGGAGCCAAATTCTGGCTCTCTGCACGTATTCGCAGTTTGAAATTACGACTTTTTTTATGCCCAACATATGCCAAGTACTGAACGCGGCGTTTGGTCACATTTGTCCCAAACCCCCCGAGCAGTTTTCAAAATATCCCAAACATCCCAATTTCGAGGCCTGAGCCATATTTTGGAGCCAAATTCTGGCTCTATGCACGTATTCGCAGATTGATATTACGAATTTTTATACCCAACATATGCCAAGTCCTGAAAGCGGCAGTGAGTCACATTTTGCACAAACTCCCCTGCAGTTTTCAAAATATCCCAAATATCCCAATTTCGAGGCCTGAGCCATATTTTCGAGCCAAATTCTGGCTTTCTGCACGTACTCGCAGTTTGAAATTACGACTTTTTTATACCCAACATATGCCAAGTACTGAAAGTGGCAGTGACTCACATTTTGCTAAACTCCCCTGCATTTTTCAAAATATCCTAAACATCTCAATTTCGAACCCTGAGCCATATTTTGGAGCCAAATTCTGGCTCTCAGCTCGTATTCGCAGTTTGAAATTATGACTTTTTATACCCAACAAATGCCAAGTACTGAAAGCGGTGTTTGGACACATTTGTCCTAAACCTCCCTGCAACTTTCAAAATATCCTAAACATGCTAATTTCGAGGCCTGACCCATAGTTTGGAGCAAAATTCTGGCTCTCTGCACGTATTCGCAGTTTGAAATTGCGACTTGTTTATGCCCAACATATGCCAAGTACTAAAAGCGGCGTTTGGTCTCATCTGTCCCAATCCCCCCTGCAGTTTTCAAAATATCCCAAACATCTCAATTTCAAGGCCTGAGCCATATTTTCGAGCAAAATGCTGGCTCTCTGCACGTATTCGCAGATTGAATTTATGACTTTTTATACCCAACATATGCCAAGTCCTTAAAGTGGGAGTGAGTCACATTTTGCACAAACTCCCCTGCAGTTTTCGAAATATCCCAAATATCCCAATTTCGAGGCCTGAGCCATATTTTGGAGCCTAATTCTGGCTCTCTGCACATATTCGCAGTTTGAAATTACGAATTTTTATACCCAACATATGCCAAGTACTGAAAGAGGCAGTGAGTCACATTTTGCAGAAACTCCCCTTGCAGTTTTCAAAATATCCCAAACATCCCAATTTCGAGGCCTGAGCCATATTTTGGAGTCAAATTCTGGCTCTCTGCACGTATTCGCAGTTTGAAATTTCTACTTTTTATACCCAACATAAGCCAAGTACTGAAAGAGGCAGAGAGTCACATTTTGCAGAAACTCCCCTGCAGTTTTCAAAATATCCCAAATATTCCTATTTCGAGGCCTGAGCTATATTTTGGAGCCAAACTCTGGCTCTCAGCACGTATTCGCAGTTTGAAATTACGAATTTTTATACACAACATATGCCAAGTACTGAAAGCGGCGTTTGGTCATATTTGTCCCAAACCCCCCCGCAGTTTTCAAAATATCCCAAACATCCTAATTTCGAGGCCTGAGCAATATTTTGGAGCAAAATTCTGGCTCTCAGCACGTATTCGCAGTTTGAAATTACGAATTTTTATACACAACATATGCCAAGTACTGAAAGCGGCGTTTGGTCACATTTGTCCCAATCCCCCCCTGCAGTTTTCAAAATATCCCAAACATCCCAATTTCGAGGCCTCAGCAATATTTTGGAGCCAAATTCTGGCTCTATGCACGTATTCGCGGTTTGAAATTACGACATTTTATACCCAACATATGCCGAGTCCTGAAAGCGGCAGTGAGTCACATTTCGAACAAACTCCCCTGCAGTTTTCGAAATATCCTAAATATCCCAATTTCGAGGCCTGAGCCATATTTTGGAGCCAAATTCTGGCTCTCTGGACATACTCGCAGTTTAAAATTACGACTTTTTATACCCACCATATGCCAATGCGTTTGGTCACATTTGTCTCAATCCCCCCTGCAATTTTCAAAATATCCCAAACATCCCAATTTCGAGGCCTGAGCCATATTTTGGAGCCAAATTCTGGCTCTCTGCACGTATTCGCAGTTTGAAATTACGACTTTTTTATACCTTACATATGCCAAGTACTGAAAGCGGCGTTTGGTCACATTTGTCCCAAACCCCCCGAGCAGTTTTCAAAATATCCCAAACATCCCAATTTCGAGGCCTGAGCCATATTTTGGAGCCAAATTCTGGCTCTATGCACGTATTCGCAGATTGATATTACGAATTTTTATACCCAACATATGCCAAGTCCTGAAAGCGGCAGTGAGTCACATTTTGCACAAACTCCCCTGCAGTTTTCGAAATATCCAAAATATCCCAATTTCGAGGCCTGAGCCATATTTTGGAGCCAAATTCTGGCTCTCTGCATGTAATCGCATTTTGAAATTAGGACTTTTTTAAACCCAACATATGCCAATGCGTTTGGTCACATTTGTCTCAATCCCCCCTGCAGTTTTCAAAATATCCCAAACATCCCAATTTCGAGGCCTGAGCCATATTTTGTAGCCAAATTTTGGCTCTCTGCACGTATTCGCAGTTTGCAATTACGACTTTTTATACCCAACATATGCCAAGTACTAAAAGCGGCGTTTGGTCACATGTGTCCCAATCCCCCCTGCAGATTTCAAAATATCCCAAACATCTCAATTTCAAGGCCTGAGCCATATTTTGGAGCCAAATTCTGGCTCTCTGCACGTATTCGCAGTTTGAAATTACGACTTTTTATACCCAACTTATGCCAAGTACTGAAAGCGGCATTTGGTCACATTTGTCCCAAACTTCCCTGCAGTTTTCAAAATATCCCAAAAATCCCAATATCAAGGACTGAGCCATATTTTGGAGCCAAATTCTGGCTCTATGCACGTATTCGCAGTTTGAAATTAAGACTTTTTATACCCAACATATACCAAGTCCTGAGAGTGGCAGTGAGTCACATTTTGCACAAACTTCCCTGCTGTTTTCGAAATATCCCAAATATCCCAATTTCGAGGCCTGAGCCATATTTTGGAGCCAAATTCTGGCTTTCTGCACGTATTCCTGGTTGAAATTGCGACTTTTTTATACCCAACATATGGCAAGTACTGAAAGCGGCGTTTGGTAACATTTGGAGCAATCCCCCCTGCAGTTTTCAAAATATCCCAAACATCCCAATTTTAAGGCCTGATTCACATTTTGGAGCCAAATTCTGGCTCTCTGCACGTATTCGGAGTTTGAAATTACGATTTTTTATACCCAATATATGCCAAGTAATGAAAGCGGTAGTGAGTCACATTTTGCACAAACCCCCCTGCAGTTTTCAAAATATCCCAAATATCCCAATTTCGAGGCCTGAGCCATATTTTGGAGCAAAATTCTGGCTCTCTGCACGTGTTCGCGGTTTGAAATTTCGATTTTCATACCCAACATATACCAAGTCCTGAGAGTGGCAGTGAGTCACATTTTGCACAAACTCCCCTGCAGTTTTCAAAATATCCCAAACATCCAAATTTCGAGGCCTGAGCCATATTTTGTAGCCAAATTCTGGCTCTCTGCACGTATTCGCAGTTTGAAATTATGACTTTTTATACCCAACTTATGCCAAGTTCGGAAAGCAGCGTTTGGTCATATTTGTCCCAAACCCCCCTGCAGTTTTCAAAATATCCCAAATATCCCAATTTCGAGGCCCGAGCCATATTTTGGAGCCAAATTCTGGCTTTCTGCACGTACTCGCAGTTTGAAATTACGACTTTTTTATACCCAACATATGCCAAGTACTGAAAGTGGCAGTGACTCTCATTTTGCTAAACTCCCCTGCATTTTTCAAAATATCCTAAACATCTCAATTTCGAGCCCTGAGCCATATTTTGGAGCCAAATTCTGGCTCTCAGCACGTATTCGCAGTTTGAAATTATGACTTTTTATACCCAACAAATGCCAAGTACTGAAAGCGGTGTTTGGACACATTTGTCCCAAACCTCCCTGCGACTTTCAAAATATCCTAAACATGCTAATTTCGAGGCCTGACCCATAGTTTGGAGCAAAATTCTGGCTCTCTGCACGTAT
Source organism: Procambarus clarkii (assembly GCF_040958095.1). Lineage (NCBI taxonomy): Eukaryota > Metazoa > Arthropoda > Malacostraca > Decapoda > Cambaridae > Procambarus > Procambarus clarkii. The sequence goes on from NW_027189731.1 coordinate 65,336, forward strand.
TCGCAGTTTGAAATTGCGACTTTATATACCCAACATATGCCAAGTACTGAAAGCGGCGTTTGGTCACATTTGTCCGAAACCTCCCTGCAGTTTTCAAAATAATACAAACATCCCAATTTCGAGGCCTGAGCCAGAATTTTGGAGCCAAATTCTGGCTCTATGCACGAATTCGAAGATTGAAATTACGACTTTTTATACCCAACATATGCCAAGTCCTGAAAGCGGCAGAGAGTCACATTTTGCACAAACTCCCCTGCAGTTTTCGAAATATCCCAAATATCCCAATTTCGAGGCCTGAGCCATATTTTGGAGCAAAATGCTGGCTCTCTGCACGTATTCACAGTTTGAAATTGCGACTTGTTTATGCCCAACATATGCCAAGTACTAAAAGCGGCGTTTGGTCACATCTGTCCCAATCCCCCCTGCAGTTTTCAAAATATCCCAAATATCCCAATTTCGAGGCCTGAGCCATATTTTGGAGCCAACTTCTGGCTCTCTGCACGTATTCGCAGTATGAAATTACGAATTTTTTATTCGCAGTTTGAAATTGCGACTTTTTTATACCCAACATATGCCAAGTACTGAAAGCGGCGTTTGGTCACATTTGTCCCTAACCTCCCTGCAGTTTTCAAAATATCCCAAACATCACATATCAAGGCCTGAGCCATATTTTGGAGCCAAATTCTGGCTCTCTGCACGTATTCGCAGTTTAATATTACGATTTTTATACCCAACATATGCCAAGTACTGAAAGGGGCAGTGAGTCACATTTTGCACAAACTCCCCTGCAGTTTTCGAAATATCCCAAACATCCCAATTTCGAGGTGTGAGCCATATTTTTGAGCCAAACTCTGGCTCTCTGCACGTATTCGCAGTTTGAAATTACGACTTTTTATACCCAACTTATGCCAAGTACTGAAAGCGGCGTTTGGTCACATTTGTCCCAAAGCTCCCTGCAGTTTTCAAAATATCCCAAACATGCTAATTTTAAGGCCTGAGCCATATTTTGGAGCCAAATGCTGGCTCTCTGCACGTATTCGCAGTTTGAAATTACGGTTTTATATACCCAACATATGCAAAGTACTGAAAGCGACGTTTGGTCATATTTGTCCCAAACCTCCCTGCAGTTTTCAAAATATCCCGAACATCCCAATTTCGATGCCTGAGCCATATTTTGGAGCCAAATTCTGGCTCTATGCACGTATTCGCATTTTGAAATTACGACTTTTTTATACCCAACATATGCCAATGCGTTTGGTCACATTTGTCTCAATCCCCCCTGCAGTTTTCAAAATATCCCAAACATCCCAATTTCGAGGCCTGAGCCATTCTTTGGAGCCAAATTCAGGCTCTCTGCACGTATTCGCAGTTTGAAATTACGACTTTTTATACCCAACATATGCCAAGTACTGAAAGCGGCATTTGGTCACATTTGTCCCAAACTTCCCTGCAGTTTTGAAAATATCCCAAAAATCCCAATATCAAGGACTGAGCCATATTTTGGAGCCAAATTCTGGCTCTATGCACGTATTCGCAGTTTGAAATTACGACTTTTTTATACCCAACGTATGCCAAGTACTGAAAGCGGCGTTTGATCACATTTGTCCCAAACCCCCCTGCAGTTTTCAAAATATCCCAAACATCCCAATTTTGAGGCCTGAGCCATATTTTGGAGCCAAATTCTGGCTCTCTGCACGTATTCGCAGTATGAAATTACGACTTTTTATACCCAACATATGCCAAATACAGAAAGCGGCAGTGAGTCACATTTTGCTCAAACTCCCCTGCAGTTTTCAAAATATCCCAAACATCCCACTTTCAAGGCCTGAGCAATATTTTGGAGCCAAATTCTGGCTCTATGCACGTATTCGCAGTATTAAATTACGAATTTTTTATACCCAACATATGCCAAGTGTTGAAAGCGGCGATTGGTTATATTTGTCCCAAACCTCCCAGCAGTTTTCAAAATATCCCAAACATCCCAATTTTGAGGCCTGAGCCATATTTTGGAGCCTAATTCTGGCTCTATGCACGTATTCGCAGTTTGAAATTACGACATTTTATACCCAACATATGCCAAGTCTTGAAAGCGGCAGTGAGTCACATTTCGCACAAACTCCCCTGCAGTTTTCGAAATATCCCAAATATCCTAATTTCGAGGACTGAGCCATATTTTGGAGCCAAATGCTGGCTCTCTGCACGTATTCGCAGTTTGAAATTACGACTTTTTTATGCCCAACATATGCCAAGTACTGAACGCGGCATTTGGTCACATTTGTCCCAATCCCCCCACTGTAGTTTTCAAAATGTCCCAAACATCCCTATTTCGAGGCCTGAGCCAAATTTTGGAGCCAAATTCTGGCTCTATGCATGTATTCGTGGTTTGAAATGACGACATTTTATACCCAACATATGCCAAGCCCTGAAAGCGGCAGTGAGTCACATTTCGCACAAACTCCCCTGCAGTTTTCGAAATATCCCAAATATCCCAATTTCGAGGACTGAGCCATATTTTGGAGCCAAATTCTGGCTCTCTGCACGTATACGCAGTTTGAAACTACGACTTTTTTATACCCAACATATGCCAAGTACTAAAAGCGGCGTTTGGTTACATTTGTCCCAAACCTCCCTGCAGTTTTCAAAATATCCCAAACATCACAATATCGAGGCCTCAGCCATATTTTGGAGCCAAATTCTGGCTCTCTGCACGTATTCGCAGTTTGATATTAGGATTTTTATACCCAACATATGCCAAGTACTGAAAGCGGCAGTGAGTCACATTTTGCACAAACTCCCCTGCAATTTTCGAAATATCATAAATATCCCAATTTTGAGGCCTGAGCCATATTTTTGAGCCAAATTCTGGCTCTCTGCACGTATTCGCAGTTTGAAATTACGACTTTTTTATACCCAATTTATGCCAAGTACTGAAAGCGGCGTTTGGTAACCTTTGTCCCAAACCCTCCTGCAGTTTTCAAAATATCTCAAACATCGCAATTTCGAGGCCTGAGCCATATTTTGGAGCCAAATTCTGGCTCTATGCACGTATTCGCAGATTGAAATTACGACTTTTTATACCCAACATATGCCAATTCCTGAAAGCGGCAGTAAGTCACATTTTGCACAAACTTCCTTCCAGTTTTCGAAATATCCCAAATATCCCAATTTCGAGGCCTGAGCCATATTTTGGAGCCAAATTCTGGCTCTCTGCACGTATTCGCAGTTTGAAATTACGACTTTTTATACCCCACATATGCCAAGAACTGAAAGCGGCAGTGAGTCACATTTTGCTCAAACTCCCCTGCAGTTATCAAAATATCCCAAACATCCCAATTTCGAGGACTGAGCAATATTTTGGAGCCAAATTCTGGCTCTATGCACGTATTCGCAGTATGAAATTACGAATTTTTTATACCCAACGTATGACAAGTGTTGAAAGCGGCGTTTGGTTATATTTGTCCCAAACCTCCCAGCAGTTTTCAAAATATCCCAAACATCCCAATTTCGAGGCCTGAGCCATATTTTGGAGCCATATTCTGGCTCTCTGCACGTATTCGCAGTTTGAAATTACGACTTTTTTATACCCAACATATGCCAAGTCCTGAAAGCGGCGGCGAATCAAATTTTGCACAAACTCCCCTACAGTTTTCGAAATATCCCAAATATCCCAATTTCGAGGCCTGAGCCATATTTTGGAGCCAACTTCTGGCTCTCTGCACGTATTCGCAGTATGAAATTACGAATTTTTTATACCCAACATATGCCAAGTACTGAAAGCGCCGTTTGGTTACATTTGTCCCAAACCTCCCTGCAGTTTTCAAAATATCCCAAACATCACAATATCGAGGCCTGAGCCATATTTTGGAGCCAAATTCTGGCTCTCTGCACGTATTCGCAGTTTGATATTACGATTTTTATACCCAACATATGCCAAGTACTGAAAGGGGCAGTGAGTCACATTTTGCACAAACTCCCCTGCAGTTTTCGAAATATCCCAAACATCCCAATTTCGAGGTGTGAGCTATATTTTGGAGCCAAACTCTGGCTCTCTGCACGTATTCGCAGTTTGAAATTACGACTTTTTTATACCCAACGTATGCCAAGTACTGAAAGCAGCGTTTGGTCACATTTGTCCCAAACCCCCCCTGCAGTTTTCAAAATATCCCAAACATCCCACTTTCAAGGCCTGAGCCATATTTTAAAAGCCAAATTCAAGCTCTCTGCACGTTTTCGCAGTTTGAAATTACGACTTTTTATACCCAACATATGCCAAGTTCTGAAAGCGGTGTTTGGTCATATTTGTCCCAAACCCTCCTTCAGTTTTCAAAATATCCCAAACATCCCAATTTCGAGGACTGAGCAATATTTTGGAGCCAAATTCTGGCTCCATGCACGTATTCGCGGTTTGAAATTACGACATTTTATACCCAACATATGCTAAGTCCTGAAAGCAGCAGTGAGTCAAATTTTGCACAAACTCCCCTACAGTTTTCGAAATATCCCAAATATCCCAATTTCGAGGCCTGAGCCATATTTTGGAGCCAACTTCTGGCTCTCTGCACATATTCACAGTATGAAATTACGAATTTTTTATACCCAACATATGCCAAGTACTGAAAGCGGTGTTTGGTCACATTTGTCCCAAACCCCCCCCCCCCTGCAGTTTTCAAAATATCCCAAACATCCCAATTTCGAGGCCTTAGCCATATTTTAGAGCCAAATTCTGGCTCTATGCACGTATTCGCGGTTTGAAATTACGACATTTTATACCCAACATATGCCAAGTCTTGAAAGCGGCAGTGAGTCACATTTCGCACAAACTCCCCTGGAGTTTTCGAAATATCCCAAATATCCCAATTTCGAGGCCTGAGCCATATTTTGGAGCCATATTCTGGCTCTCTGCACGTATTCGCAGTTTGAAATTACGACTTTTTTATACCCAACATATGCCAAGTCTTGAAAGCGGCAGTGAGTCACATTTCGCACAAACTCCCCTGCAGTTTTCAAAATATCCCAAACATCCCAATTTCGAGGCCTGAGCCATATTTTGGAGCCAAATTCTGGCTCTCTGCACGTATTCGCAGTTTGAAATTACGACTTTTTTATACCCAACATATGCCAAGTACTGAAAGCAGCGTTTGGTCACATTTGTCCCAAACCCCCCCTGCAGTTTTCAAAATATCCCAAACATCCCAATTTCGAGGCCTTAGCCATATTTTGGAGCCAAATTCTGGCTCTCTGCACGTATTCGCAGTTTGAAATTACGACTTTTTATACCCAACATATGCCAAGTACTGAAAGCGGAAGTGAGTCACATTTTGCTCAAACTCCCCTGCAGTTTTCAAAATATCCCAAACATCCCACTTTCATGGCCTGAGCTATATTTTGGAGCCAAATTCAAGCTCTCTGCAAGTATTCGCAGTTTGAAATTATGACTTTTTATACCCAACATATGCCAAGTTCTGTAAGCAGCGTTTGGTCATATTTGTCCCAATCCCCCCTGCAGTTTTCAAAATATCCCAAACTACCCAATTTCGAGGACTGAGCAATATTTTGGTGCCAAATTCTGGCTCTATGCACGTATTCGCAGTTTGAAATTACGACTTTTTATACCCAACATATGCCAAGTGTTGAAAGTGGCGTTTGGTTATAGTTGTCCCAAACCTCCCTGCAGTTTTCAAAATATCCCAAACATCACAATATCGAGGCCTGAGCCATATTTTGGAGCCAAGTTCTGGCTCTCTGCACGTATTCGCAGTTTGATATTACGATTTTTATACCCAACATATGCCAAGTACTGAAAGCGCCAGTGAGTCACATTTTGCACAAATTCCCCTGCAATTTTCGAAATACCCCAAAAATCCCAATTTCGAGGCGAGAGCCATATTTTGGAGCCAAACTCAGGCTCTCTGCACGTATTCACAGTTTGAAATTACGACTTTTTTATACCCAACATATGTCAAGTACTGAAAGCGGCAGTGAGTCACATTTCGCACAAACTCCCCTGCAGTTTTCGAAATATCCCAAATATCCCAATTTCGAGGCTTGAGCAATATTTTGGAGCCAAATTCTGGCTCATTGCACGTATTCGCAGTTTGAAATTACGACCATTTTTATGCCCAACATATGCCAAGTACTGAATGCGGCGTTTGGTCACATTTTTCCCAAACCGTCCGTGCAGTTTTCAAAATATCCCAAACATCCCAATTTCAAGGACTGAGCAATATTTTGGTGCCAAATTCTGGCTCTATGCACGTATTCGCAGTTTGAAATTACGAATTTTTATACCCAACATATGCCAAGTCCTGAAAGCGGCAGTGAGTCAAATTTTGCACAAACTCCCCTACAGTTTTCGAAATATCCCAAATATCCCAATTTCGAGGCCTGAGCCATATTTTGGAGCCAACTTCTGGCTCTCTGCACGTATTCGCAGTATGAAATTACGAATTTTTTATACCCAACATATGCCAAGCACTGAAAGCGGCGTTTGGTAACATTTGTCCCAAACCTCCCTGCAGTTTTCAAAATATCCCAAACATCACATATCGAGGCCTGAGCCATATTTTGGAGCCAAATTCTGGCTCTCTGCACGTATTCGCAGTTTAATATTACGATTTTTATACCCAACATATGCCAAGTACTGAAAGAGGCAGTGAGTCACATTTTGCACAAACTCCCCTGCAGTTTTCGAAATATCCCAAACATCCCAATTTCGAGGTGTGAGCCATATTTTTGAGCCAAACTCTGGCTCTCTGCACGTATTCGCAGTTTGAAATTACGACTTTTTTATACCCAACGTATGCCAAGTACTGAATGCGGCGTTTGGTCACATTTGTCCCAAACCCCCCTGCAATTTTCAAAATATCCCAAACATCCCAATTTCGAGGCCTGAGCCATATTTTGGAGCCAAATTCTGGCTCCATGCACGTATTCGCAGTTTGAAATTACGATTTTTTATACCCAATATATGCCAAGTAATGAAAGCGGTAGTGAGTCACATTTCCCACAAATTCCCCTGCAGTTTTCGAAATATCCCAAATATCCCAATTTCGAGGCCTGAGCCATATTTTGGAGCCAAACTCAGGCTCTCTGCACGTATTCACAGTTTGAAATTACGACTTTTTTATTCCCAACATATGTCAAGTACTGAAAGCGGCAGTGAGTCACATTTCGCACAAACTCCCCTGCAGTTTTCGAAATATCCCAATTATCCCAATTTCGAGGCTTGAGCAATATTTTGGAGCCAAATTCTGGCTCATTGTACGTATTCGCAGTTTGAAATTACGACCTTTTTTATGCCCAACATATGCCAAGTACTGAATGCGGCGTTTGGTCACATTTTTCCCAAACCGTCCGTGCAGTTTTCAAAATATCCCAAACATCCCAATTTCAAGGACTGAGCAATATTTTGGAGCCAAATTCTGGCTCTATGCACGTATTCGCAGTTTGAAATTACGAATTTTTATACCCAACATATGCCAAGTACTGAAAGCGGCGTTTGATCACATTTGTCCCAAACCCCCCTGCAGTTTTCAAAATATCCCAAACATCCCAATTTTGAGGCCTGAGCCATATTTTGGAGCAAAATTCTGGCTCTCTGCACGTATTCGCAGTATGAAATTACGACTTTTTATACCCAACATATGCCAAATACTAAAAGCGGCAGTGAGTCACATTTTGCTCAAACTCCCCTGCAGTTTTCAAAATATCCCAAACATCCCACTTTCAAGGCCTGAGCAATATTTTGGAGCCAAATTCTGGCTCTATGCACGTATTCGCAGTATGAAATTACGAATTTTTTATACCCAACATATGCCAAGTGTTGAAAGCGGCGTTTGGTTATATTTGTCCCAAACCTCCCAGCAGTTTTCAAAATATCCCAAACATCCCAATTTTGAGGCCTGAGCCATATTTTGGAGCCTAATTCTGGCTCTATGCACGTATTCGCGGTTTGAAATTACGACATTTTATACCCAACATATGCCAAGTCTTGAAAGCGGCAGTGAGTCACATTTCGCACAAACTCCCCTGCAGTTTTCGAAATATCCCAAATATCCTAATTTCGAGGACTGAGCCATATTTTGGAGCCAAATGCTGGCTCTCTGCACGTATTCGCAGTTTGAAATTACGACTTTTTTATGCCCAACATATGCCAAGTACTGAAAGCGGCGTTTGGTTACATTTGTCCCAAACCTCCCTGCAGTTTTTAAAATATCCCAAACATCGCAATATCGAGGCCTCAGCCATATTTTGGAGCCAAATTCTGGCTCTCTGCACGTATTCGCAGTTTGATATTAGGATTTTTATACCCAACATATGCCAAGTACTGAAAGCGGCAGTGAGTCACATTTTGCACAAACTTCCCTGCAAGTTTCGAAATATCATAAATATCCCAATTTTGAGGCCTGAGCCATATTTTTGAGCCAAATTCTGGCTCTCTGCAAGTATTCGCAGTTTGAAATTACGAATTTTTTATACCCAATTTATGCCAAGTACTGAAAGCGGCGTTTGGTAACCTTTGTCCCAAACCCTCCTGCAGTTTTCAAAATATCTCAAACATCGCAATTTCGAGGCCTGAGCTATATTTTGGAGCCAAATTCTGGCTCTATGCACGTATTCGAGGCTTGAAATTACGATATTTTATACCCAACATATGCCAAGTCCTGAAACCGGCAGTGAGTCACATTTCGCACAAACTCCCCTGCAGTTTTCGAAATATCCCAAATATCCAAATTTCGAGGCCTGAGCCATATTTTGGAGCCAAATTCTGGCTCTATGCACGTATTCGCAGATTGAAATTACGACTTTTTATACCCAACATATGCCAATTCCTGAAAGCGGCAGTAAGTCACATTTTGCACAAACTTCCTTCCAGTTTTCGAAATATCCCAAATATCCCAATTTCGAGGCCTGAGCAATATTTTCGAGCCAAATTCTGGCTCTCTGCACGTATTCGCAGTTTGAAATTACGACTTTTTATACCCAACATATGCCAAGTACTGAAAGCAGCAGTGAGTCAAATTTTGTACAAACTCCCCTGCAGTTTTCGAAATATCCCAAATATCCCAATATCGAGGCCTGAGCCATATTATGGAGCCAAATTCTGGCTCTCTCCAAGTATTCGCAGTTTAATATTACGATTTTATACCCAACATATGCCAAGTCCTGAAAGCGGCAGTGAGACACATTTCACACAAACTGCACTGCAGTTTTCAAAATATCCCAAATATCCCAATTTCGAGGCCTGAGTAATATTTGGGAGCCAAATTCTGGCTCTCTGCACGTATTCGCGGTTTGAAATTACGACTTTTTTATGCCCAACATATGCCACGTACTGAAAGCGGTGTTTGGTCACATTTGTCCCAAACCCCCCCCCCCCTGCAGTTTTCAAAATATCCCAAACATCCCAATTTCGAGGCCTGAGCAATATTATGGAGCCAAATTCTGGCTCTATGCACGTATTCGCGGTTTGAAATTACGATATTTTATACATAACATATGCCAAGCCCTGAAAGCGGCAGTGAGTCACATTTCACACAAACTCCCCTGCAGTTTTCGAAATATCCCAAATATCCCAATTTTGAGGCCTGATCCATATTTTGGAGCAAAATTCTGGCTCTCTGCACGTATTCGCAGTTTGAAATTACGACTTTATATACCCAACATATGCCAAGTACTGAAAGTGGCGTTTGGTTACATTTGTCCCAAACCTCCCTGCAGTTTCAAAATATCCCAAACATCCCAATTTCGAGGCCTGAGCCATATTTTGGAGCCAAATTCAAGCACTCTGCACGTATTCGCAGTTTGAAATTAGGACTTTTTATACCCAACATATGCAAAGTTCTGAAAGCGGCTTCTGGTCAAATTTGTCCCAAACCCCCCTGCAGTTTTCAAAATATCCCAAATATCCCAATTTCGAGACCTGAGCCATATTTTGGGCCAAACTCTGGCTCTCTGCACGTATTCGCAGTTTGAAATTACGAATTTTTTATACCCAATATATGCCAAGTACTGAAAGCGGCGTTTGGTAACATTTGTCCCAAACCCCCCTGCAGTTTTCAAAATATCCCAAACATCCCAATTTCGAGGCCTGAGCCATATTTTGGAGCCAAATTCTGGCTCTATGCACGTATTCGCGGTTTGAAATTACGACATTTTATACCCAACATATGCCAAGTCTTGAAAGCGGCAGAGAGTCACATTTCGCACAAACTCCCCTGCAGTTTTCGAAATATCCCAAATATCCCAATTTCGAGGACTGAGCCATATTTTGGAGCCAAATGCTGGCTCTCTGCACGTATTCGCTGTTTGAAATTACGACTTTTTTATGCCCAACATATGCCAAGTACTAAACGCGGCGTTTGGTCACATTTGTCCCCCCCCCCCCTGTGGTTTTCAAAATATCCCAAACATCCCTATTTCGAGGCCTGAGCCAAATTTTGGAGCCAAATTCTGGCTCTATGCACGTATTCGTGGTTTGATATTACGATTTTTATACCCAACATATGCCAAGTACTGAATGCGGCGTTTGGTCACATTTTTCCCAAACCGTCCGTGCAGTTTTCAAAATATCCCAAACATCCCAATTTCAAGGACTGAGCAATATTTTGGAGCCAAATTCTGGCTCTATGCACGTATTCGCAGTTTGAAATTACGAATTTTTATACCCAACATATGCCAAGTCCTGAAAGCGGCAGTGAGTCAAATTTTGCACAAACTCCCCTACAGTTTTCGAAATATCCCAAATATCCCAATTTCGAGGCCTGAGCCATATTTTGGAGCCAACTTCTGGCTCTCTGCACGTATTCGCAGTATGAAATTACGAATTTTTTATACCCAACATATGCCAAGCACTGAAAGCGGCGTTTGGTAACATTTGTCCCAAACCTCCCTGCAGTTTTCAAAATATCCCAAACATCACATATCGAGGCCTGAGCCATATTTTGGAGCCAAATTCTGGCTCTCTGCACGTATTCGCAGTTTAATATTACGATTTTTATACCCAACATATGCCAAGTACTGAAAGAGGCAGTGAGTCACATTTTGCACAAACTCCCCTGCAGTTTTCGAAATATCCCAAACATCCCAATTTCGAGGTGTGAGCCATATTTTTGAGCCAAACTCTGGCTCTCTGCACGTATTCGCAGTTTGAAATTACGACTTTTTTATACCCAACGTATGCCAAGTACTGAATGCGGCGTTTGGTCACATTTGTCCCAAACCCCCCTGCAATTTTCAAAATATCCCAAACATCCCAATTTCGAGGCCTGAGCCATATTTTGGAGCCAAATTCTGGCTCCATGCACGTATTCGCAGTTTGAAATTACGATTTTTTATACCCAATATATGCCAAGTAATGAAAGCGGTAGTGAGTCACATTTCCCACAAACTCCCCTGCAGTTTTCGAAATATCCCAAACATCCCAATTTTGAGGCCTGAGCCATATTTTGGAGCCAAATTCTGGCTCTCTGCACGTATTCGCAGTTTGATATTACGATTTTTATACCCAACATATGCCAAGTACTGAAAGCGCCAGTGAGTCACATTTTGCACAAATTCCCCTGCAGTTTTCGAAATATCCCAAATATCCCAATTTCGAGGCCTGAGCCATATTTTGGAGCCAAACTCAGGCTCTCTGCACGTATTCACAGTTTGAAATTACGACTTTTTTATTCCCAACATATGTCAAGTACTGAAAGCGGCAGTGAGTCACATTTCGCACAAACTCCCCTGCAGTTTTCGAAATATCCCAAATATCCCAATTTCGAGGCTTGAGCAATATTTTGGAGCCAAATTCTGGCTCATTGTACGTATTCGCAGTTTGAAATTACGACCTTTTTTATGCCCAACATATGCCAAGTACTGAATGCGGCGTTTGGTCACATTTTTCCCAAACCGTCCGTGCAGTTTTCAAAATATCCCAAACATCCCAATTTCAAGGACTGAGCAATATTTTGGAGCAAAATTCTGGCTCTCTGCACGTATTCGCAGTATGAAATTACGACTTTTTATACCCAACATATGCCAAATACTGAAAGCGGCAGTGAGTCACATTTTGCTCAAACTCCCCTGCAGTTTTCAAAATATCCCAAACATCCCACTTTCAAGGCCTGAGCAATATTTTGGAGCCAAATTCTGGCTCTATGCACGTATTCGCAGTATGAAATTACGAATTTTTTATACCCAACATATGCCAAGTGTTGAAAGCGGCGTTTGGTTATATTTGTCCCAAACCTCCCAGCAGTTTTCAAAATATCCCAAACATCCCAATTTTGAGGCCTGAGCCATATTTTGGAGCCTAATTCTGGCTCTATGCACGTATTCGCGGTTTGAAATTACGACATTTTATACCCAACATATGCCAAGTCTTGAAAGCGGCAGTGAGTCACATTTCGCACAAACTCCCCTGCAGTTTTCGAAATATCCCAAATATCCTAATTTCGAGGACTGAGCCATATTTTGGAGCCAAATGCTGGCTCTCTGCACGTATTCGCAGTTTGAAATTACGACTTTTTTATGCCCAACATATGCCAAGTACTGAAAGCGGCGTTTGGTTACATTTGTCCCAAACCTCCCTGCAGTTTTCAAAATATCCCAAACATCGCAATATCAAGGCCTCAGCCATATTTTAAAGCCAAATTCTGGCTCTCTGCACGTATTCGCAGTTTGATATTAGGATTTTTATACCCAACATATGCCAAGTACTGAAAGCGGCAGTGAGTCACATTTTGCACAAACTTCCCTGCAAGTTTCGAAATATCATAAATATCCCAATTTTGAGGCCTGAGCCATATTTTTGAGCCAAATTCTGGCTCTCTGCACGTATTCGCAGTTTGAAATTACGAATTTTTTATACCCAATATATGCCAAGTACTGAAAGCGGCGTTTGGTAACATTTGTCCCAAACCCCCCTGCAGTTTTCAAAATATCCCAAACATCCCAATTTCGAGGCCTGAGCCATATTTTGGAGCCAAATTCTGGCTCTATGCACGTATTCGCGGTTTGAAATTACGACATTTTATACCCAACATATGCCAAGTCTTGAAAGCGGCAGAGAGTCACATTTCGCACAAACTCCCCTGCAGTTTTCGAAATATCCCAAATATCCCAATTTCGAGGACTGAGCCATATTTTGGAGCCAAATGCTGGCTCTCTGCACGTATTCGCTGTTTGAAATTACGACTTTTTTATGCCCAACATATGCCAAGTACTAAACGCTGCGTTTGGTCACATTTGTCCCCCCCCCCTGTGGTTTTCAAAATATCCCAAACATCCCTATTTCGAGGCCTGAGCCAAATTTTGGAGCCAAATTCTGGCTCTATGCACGTATTCGTGGTTTGATATTACGATTTTTATACCCAACATATGCCAAGTACTGAATGCGGCGTTTGGTCACATTTTTCCCAAACCGTCCGTGCAGTTTTCAAAATATCCCAAACATCCCAATTTCAAGGACTGAGCAATATTTTGGAGCCAAATTCTGGCTCTATGCACGTATTCGCAGTTTGAAATTACGAATTTTTATACCCAACATATGCCAAGTCCTGAAAGCGGCAGTGAGTCAAATTTTGCACAAACTCCCCTACAGTTTTCGAAATATCCCAAATATCCCAATTTCGAGGCCTGAGCCATATTTTGGAGCCAACTTCTGGCTCTCTGCACGTATTCGCAGTATGAAATTACGAATTTTTTATACCCAACATATGCCAAGCACTGAAAGCGGCGTTTGGTAACATTTGTCCCAAACCTCCCTGCAGTTTTCAAAATATCCCAAACATCACATATCGAGGCCTGAGCCATATTTTGGAGCCAAATTCTGGCTCTCTGCACGTATTCGCAGTTTAATATTACGATTTTTATACCCAACATATGCCAAGTACTGAAAGAGGCAGTGAGTCACATTTTGCACAAACTCCCCTGCAGTTTTCGAAATATCCCAAACATCCCAATTTCGAGGTGTGAGCCATATTTTTGAGCCAAACTCTGGCTCTCTGCACGTATTCGCAGTTTAAAATTACGACTTTTTTATACCCAACGTATGCCAAGTACTGAATGCGGCGTTTGGTCACATTTGTCCCAAACCCCCCTGCAATTTTCAAAATATCCCAAACATCCCAATTTCGAGGCCTGAGCCATATTTTGGAGCCAAATTCTGGCTCCATGCACGTATTCGCAGTTTGAAATTACGATTTTTTATACCCAATATATGCCAAGTAATGAAAGCGGTAGTGAGTCACATTTCCCACAAACTCCCCTGCAGTTTTCGAAATATCCCAAACATCCCAATTTTGAGGCCTGAGCCATATTTTGGAGCCAAATTCTGGCTCTCTGCACGTATTCGCAGTTTGATATTACGATTTTTATACCCAACATATGCCAAGTACTGAAAGCGCCAGTGAGTCACATTTTGCACAAATTCCCCTGCAGTTTTCGAAATATCCCAAATATCCCAATTTCGAGGCCTGAGCCATATTTTGGAGCCAAACTCAGGCTCTCTGCACGTATTCACAGTTTGAAATTACGACTTTTTTATTCCCAACATATGTCAAGTACTGAAAGCGGCAGTGAGTCACATTTCGCACAAACTCCCCTGCAGTTTTCGAAATATCCCAAATATCCCAATTTCGAGGCTTGAGCAATATTTTGGAGCCAAATTCTGGCTCATTGTACGTATTCGCAGTTTGAAATTACGACCTTTTTTATGCCCAACATATGCCAAGTACTGAATGCGGCGTTTGGTCACATTTTTCCCAAACCGTCCGTGCAGTTTTCAAAATATCCCAAACATCCCAATTTCAAGGACTGAGCAATATTTTGGAGCCAAATTCTGGCTCTATGCACGTATTCGCAGTTTGAAATTACGAATTTTTATACCCAACATATGCCAAGTACTGAAAGCGGCGTTTGATCACATTTGTCCCAAACCCCCCTGCAGTTTTCAAAATATCCCAAACATCCCAATTTTGAGGCCTGAGCCATATTTTGGAGCAAAATTCTGGCTCCCTGCACGTATTCGCAGTATGAAATTACGACTTTTTATACCCAACATATGCCAAATACTGAAAGCGGCAGTGAGTCACATTTTGCTCAAACTCCCCTGCAGTTTTCAAAATATCCCAAACATCCCACTTTCAAGGCCTGAGCAATATTTTGGAGCCAAATTCTGGCTCTATGCACGTATTCGCAGTATGAAATTACGAATTTTTTATACCCAACATATGCCAAGTGTTGAAAGCGGCGTTTGGTTATATTTGTCCCAAACCTCCCAGCAGTTTTCAAAATATCCCAAACATCCCAATTTTGAGGCCTGAGCCATATTTTGGAGCCTAATTCTGGCTCTATGCACGTATTCGCGGTTTGAAATTACGATATTTTATACCCAACATATGCCAAGTCTTGAAAGCGGCAGTGAGTCACATTTCGCACAAACTCCCCTGCAGTTTTCGAAATATCCCAAATATCCTAATTTCGAGGACTGAGCCATATTTTGGAGCCAAATGCTGGCTCTCTGCACGTATTCGCAGTTTGAAATTACGACTTTTTTATGCCCAACATATGCCAAGTACTGAAAGCGGCGTTTGGTTACATTTGTCCCAAACCTCCCTGCATTTTTCAAAATATCCCAAACATCGCAATATCGAGGCCTCAGCCATATTTTAAAGCCAAATTCTGGCTCTCTGCACGTATTCGCAGTTTGATATTAGGATTTTTATACCCAACATATGCCAAGTACTGAAAGCGGCAGTGAGTCACATTTTGCACAAACTTCCCTGCAAGTTTCGAAATATCATAAATATCCCAATTTTGAGGCCTGAGCCATATTTTTGAGCCAAATTCTGGCTCTCTGCACGTATTCGCAGTTTGAAATTACGAATTTTTTATACCCAATATATGCCAAGTACTGAAAGCGGCGTTTGGTAACATTTGTCCCAAACCCCCCTGCAGTTTTCAAAATATCCCAAACATCCCAATTTCGAGGCCTGAGCCATATTTTGGAGCCAAATTCTGGCTCTATGCACGTATTCGCGGTTTGAAATTACGACATTTTATACCCAACATATGCCAAGTCTTGAAAGCGGCAGAGAGTCACATTTCGCACAAACTCCCCTGCAGTTTTCGAAATATCCCAAATATCCCAATTTCGAGGACTGAGCCATATTTTGGAGCCAAATGCTGGCTCTCTGCACGTATTCGCTGTTTGAAATTACGACTTTTTTATGCCCAACATATGCCAAGTACTAAACGCTGCGTTTGGTCACATTTGTCCCCCCCCCCCCCCTGTGGTTTTCAAAATATCCCAAACATCCCTATTTCGAGGCCTGAGCCAAATTTTGGAGCCAAATTCTGGCTCTATGCACGTATTCGTGGTTTGATATTACGATTTTTATACCCAACATATGCCAAGTACTGAATGCGGCGTTTGGTCACATTTTTCCCAAACCGTCCGTGCAGTTTTCAAAATATCCCAAACATCCCAATTTCAAGGACTGAGCAATATTTTGGAGCCAAATTCTGGCTCTATGCACGTATTCGCAGTTTGAAATTACGAATTTTTATACCCAACATATGCCAAGTCCTGAAAGCGGCAGTGAGTCAAATTTTGCACAAACTCCCCTACAGTTTTCGAAATATCCCAAATATCCCAATTTCGAGGCCTGAGCCATATTTTGGAGCCAACTTCTGGCTCTCTGCACGTATTCGCAGTATGAAATTACGAATTTTTTATACCCAACATATGCCAAGCACTGAAAGCGGCGTTTGGTAACATTTGTCCCAAACCTCCCTGCAGTTTTCAAAATATCCCAAACATCACATATCGAGGCCTGAGCCATATTTTGGAGCCAAATTCTGGCTCTCTGCACGTATTCGCAGTTTAATATTACGATTTTTATACCCAACATATGCCAAGTACTGAAAGAGGCAGTGAGTCACATTTTGCACAAACTCCCCTGCAGTTTTCGAAATATCCCAAACATCCCAATTTCGAGGTGTGAGCCATATTTTTGAGCCAAACTCTGGCTCTCTGCACGTATTCGCAGTTTGAAATTACGACTTTTTTATACCCAACGTATGCCAAGTACTGAATGCGGCGTTTGGTCACATTTGTCCCAAACTCCCCTGCAGTTTTCGAAATATCCCAAACATCCCAATTTTGAGGCCTGAGCCATATTTTGGAGCCAAATTCTGGCTCTCTGCACGTATTCGCAGTTTGATATTACGATTTTTATACCCAACATATGCCAAGTACTGAAAGCGCCAGTGAGTCACATTTTGCACAAATTCCCCTGCAGTTTTCGAAATATCCCAAATATCCCAATTTCGAGGCCTGAGCCATATTTTGGAGCCAAACTCAGGCTCTCTGCACGTATTCACAGTTTGAAATTACGACTTTTTTATTCCCAACATATGTCAAGTACTGAAAGCGGCAGTGAGTCACATTTCGCACAAACTCCCCTGCAGTTTTCGAAATATCCCAAATATCCCAATTTCGAGGCTTGAGCAATATTTTGGAGCCAAATTCTGGCTCATTGTACGTATTCGCAGTTTGAAATTACGACCTTTTTTATGCCCAACATATGCCAAGTACTGAATGCGGCGTTTGGTCACATTTTTCCCAAACCGTCCGTGCAGTTTTCAAAATATCCCAAACATCCCAATTTCAAGGACTGAGCAATATTTTGGAGCCAAATTCTGGCTCTATGCACGTATTCGCAGTTTGAAATTACGAATTTTTATACCCAACATATGCCAAGTACTGAAAGCGGCGTTTGATCACATTTGTCCCAAACCCCCCTGCAGTTTTCAAAATATCCCAAACATCCCAATTTTGAGGCCTGAGCCATATTTTGGAGCAAAATTCTGGCTCTCTGCACGTATTCGCAGTATGAAATTACGACTTTTTATACCCAACATATGCCAAATACTGAAAGCGGCAGTGAGTCACATTTTGCTCAAACTCCCCTGCAGTTTTCAAAATATCCCAAACATCCCACTTTCAAGGCCTGAGCAATATTTTGGAGCCAAATTCTGGCTCTATGCACGTATTCGCAGTATGAAATTACGAATTTTTTATACCCAACATATGCCAAGTGTTGAAAGCGGCGTTTGGTTATATTTGTCCCAAACCTCCCAGCAGTTTTCAAAATATCCCAAACATCCCAATTTTGAGGCCTGAGCCATATTTTGGAGCCTAATTCTGGCTCTATGCACGTATTCGCGGTTTGAAATTACGACATTTTATACCCAACATATACCAAGTCTTGAAAGCGGCAGTGAGTCACATTTCGCACAAACTCCCCTGCAGTTTTCGAAATATCCCAAATATCCTAATTTCGAGGACTGAGCCATATTTTGGAGCCAAATGCTGGCTCTCTGCACGTATTCGCAGTTTGAAATTACGACTTTTTTATGCCCAACATATGCCAAGTACTGAAAGCGGCGTTTGGTTACATTTGTCCCAAACCTCCCTGCAGTTTTCAAAATATCCCAAACATCGCAATATCGAGGCCTCAGCCATATTTTAAAGCCAAATTCTGGCTCTCTGCACGTATTCGCAGTTTGATATTAGGATTTTTATACCCAACATATGCCAAGTACTGAAAGCGGCAGTGAGTCACATTTTGCACAAACTTCCCTGCAAGTTTCGAAATATCATAAATATCCCAATTTTGAGGCCTGAGCCATATTTTTGAGCCAAATTCTGGCTCTCTGCACGTATTCGCAGTTTGAAATTACGAATTTTTTATACCCAATATATGCCAAGTACTGAAAGCGGCGTTTGGTAACATTTGTCCCAAACCCCCCTGCAGTTTTCAAAATATCCCAAACATCCCAATTTCGAGGCCTGAGCCATATTTTGGAGCCAAATTCTGGCTCTATGCACGTATTCGCGGTTTGAAATTACGACATTTTATACCCAACATATGCCAAGTCTTGAAAGCGGCAGAGAGTCACATTTCGCACAAACTCCCCTGCAGTTTTCGAAATATCCCAAATATCCCAATTTCGAGGACTGAGCCATATTTTGGAGCCAAATGCTGGCTCTCTGCACGTATTCGCTGTTTGAAATTACGACTTTTTTATGCCCAACATATGCCAAGTACTAAACGCTGCGTTTGGTCACATTTGTCCCCCCCCCCCCCTGTGGTTTTCAAAATATCCCAAACATCCCTATTTCGAGGCCTGAGCCAAATTTTGGAGCCAAATTCTGGCTCTATGCACGTATTCGTGGTTTGATATTACGATTTTTATACCCAACATATGCCAAGTACTGAATGCGGCGTTTGGTCACATTTTTCCCAAACCGTCCGTGCAGTTTTCAAAATATCCCAAACATCCCAATTTCAAGGACTGAGCAATATTTTGGAGCCAAATTCTGGCTCTATGCACGTATTCGCAGTTTGAAATTACGAATTTTTATACCCAACATATGCCAAGTCCTGAAAGCGGCAGTGAGTCAAATTTTGCACAAACTCCCCTACAGTTTTCGAAATATCCCAAATATCCCAATTTCGAGGCCTGAGCCATATTTTGGAGCCAACTTCTGGCTCTCTGCACGTATTCGCAGTATGAAATTACGAATTTTTTATACCCAACATATGCCAAGCACTGAAAGCGGCGTTTGGTAACATTTGTCCCAAACCTCCCTGCAGTTTTCAAAATATCCCAAACATCACATATCGAGGCCTGAGCCATATTTTGGAGCCAAATTCTGGCTCTCTGCACGTATTCGCAGTTTAATATTACGATTTTTATACCCAACATATGCCAAGTACTGAAAGAGGCAGTGAGTCACATTTTGCACAAACTCCCCTGCAGTTTTCGAAATATCCCAAACATCCCAATTTCGAGGTGTGAGCCATATTTTTGAGCCAAACTCTGGCTCTCTGCACGTATTCGCAGTTTGAAATTACGACTTTTTTATACCCAACGTATGCCAAGTACTGAATGCGGCGTTTGGTCACATTTGTCCCAAACCCCCCTGCAATTTTCAAAATATCCCAAACATCCCAATTTCGAGGCCTGAGCCATATTTTGGAGCCAAATTCTGGCTCCATGCACGTATTCGCAGTTTGAAATTACGATTTTTTATACCCAATATATGCCAAGTAATGAAAGCGGTAGTGAGTCACATTTCCCACAAACTCCCCTGCAGTTTTCGAAATATCCCAAACATCCCAATTTTGAGGCCTGAGCCATATTTTGGAGCCAAATTCTGGCTCTCTGCACGTATTCGCAGTTTGATATTACGATTTTTATACCCAACATATGCCAAGTACTGAAAGCGCCAGTGAGTCACATTTTGCACAAATTCCCCTGCAGTTTTCGAAATATCCCAAATATCCCAATTTCGAGGCCTGAGCCATATTTTGGAGCCAAACTCAGGCTCTCTGCACGTATTCACAGTTTGAAATTACGACTTTTTTATTCCCAACATATGTCAAGTACTGAAAGCGGCAGTGAGTCACATTTCGCACAAACTCCCCTGCAGTTTTCGAAATATCCCAAATATCCCAATTTCGAGGCTTGAGCAATATTTTGGAGCCAAATTCTGGCTCATTGTACGTATTCGCAGTTTGAAATTACGACCTTTTTTATGCCCAACATATGCCAAGTACTGAATGCGGCGTTTGATCACATTTGTCCCAAACCCCCCTGCAGTTTTCAAAATATCCCAAACATCTCAATTTTGAGGCCTGAGCCATATTTTGGAGCAAAATTCTGGCTCTCTGCACGTATTCGCAGTATGAAATTACGACTTTTTATACCCAACATATGCCAAATACTGAAAGCGGCAGTGAGTCACATTTTGCTCAAACTCCCCTGCAGTTTTCAAAATATCCCAAACATCCCACTTTCAAGGCCTGAGCAATATTTTGGAGCCAAATTCTGGCTCTATGCACGTATTCGCAGTATGAAATTACGAATTTTTTATACCCAACATATGCCAAGTGTTGAAAGCGGCGTTTGGTTATATTTGTCCCAAACCTCCCAGCAGTTTTCAAAAAATCCCAAACATCCCAATTTTGAGGCCTGAGCCATATTTTGGAGCCTAATTCTGGCTCTATGCACGTATTCGCGGTTTGAAATTACGACATTTTATACCCAACATATGCCAAGTCTTGAAAGCGGCAGTGAGTCACATTTCGCACAAACTCCCCTGCAGTTTTCGAAATATCCCAAATATCCTAATTTCGAGGACTGAGCCATATTTTGGAGCCAAATGCTGGCTCTCTGCACGTATTCGCAGTTTGAAATTACGACTTTTTTATGCCCAACATATGCCAAGTACTGAAAGCGGCGTTTGGTTACATTTGTCCCAAACCTCCCTGCAGTTTTCAAAATATCCCAAACATCGCAATATCGAGGCCTCAGCCATATTTTAAAGCCAAATTCTGGCTCTCTGCACGTATTCGCAGTTTGATATTAGGATTTTTATACCCAACATATGCCAAGTACTGAAAGCGGCAGTGAGTCACATTTTGCACAAACTTCCCTGCAAGTTTCGAAATATCATAAATATCCCAATTTTGAGGCCTGAGCCATATTTTTGAGCCAAATTCTGGCTCTCTGCAAGTATTCGCAGTTTGAAATTACGAATTTTTTATACCCAATTTATGCCAAGTACTGAAAGCCACGTTTGGTAACCTTTGTCCCAAACCCTCCTGCAGTTTTCAAAATATCTCAAACATCGCAATTTCGAGGCCTGAGCTATATTTTGGAGCCAAATTCTGGCTCTATGCACGTATTCGAGGCTTGAAATTACGATATTTTATACCCAACATATGCCAAGTCCTGAAACCGGCAGTGAGTCACATTTCGCACAAACTCCCCTGCAGTTTTCGAAATATCCCAAATATCCCAATTTCGAGGCCTGAGCAATATTTTCGAGCCAAATTCTGGCTCTCTGCACGTATTCGCAGTTTGAAATTACGACTTTTTATACCCAACATATGCCAAGTACTGAAAGCAGCAGTGAGTCACATTTTGCACAAACTCCCCTGCAGTTTTCAAAATATCCCAAACATCCCACTTTCGAGGCCTGAGCCATATTTTGGAGCCAAATTCAAGCTCTCTGCACGTATTCGCAGTTTGAAATTACAACTTTTTATACGCAACATATGCCAAGTTCTGAAAGCGGCGTTTCGTCTCTTTGGTCCCAAACCCCCCTGCAGTTTTCAAAATATCCCAAACATCCCAATTTCGAGGACAGAGCAATATTTTTCAGCCAAATTCTGGCTCTATGCACGTATTCGCAGTTTGAAATTACGACTTTTTATACCCAACATATGCCAAGTCCTGAAAGCGGCAGTGAGTCAAATTTTGTACAAACTCCCCTGCAGTTTTCGAAATATCCCAAATATCCCAATATCGAGGCCTGAGCCATATTATGGAGCCAAATTCTGGCTCTCTCCAAGTATTCGCAGTTTAATATTACGATTTTATACCCAACATATGCCAAGTCCTGAAAGCGGCAGTGAGACACATTTCACACAAACTGCACTGCAGTTTTCAAAATATCCCAAATATCCCAATTTCGAGGCCTGAGTAATATTTGGGAGCCAAATTCTGGCTCTCTGCACGTATTCACAGTTTGAAATTACGACTTTTTTATGCCCAACATATGCCACGTACTGAAAGCGGTGTTTGGTCACATTTGTCCCAAACCCCCCCCCCCCTGCAGTTTTCAAAATATCCCAAACATCCCAATTTCGAGGCCTGAGCAATATTATGGAGCCAAATTCTGGCTCTATGCACGTATTCGCGGTTTGAAATTACGATATTTTATACATAACATATGCCAAGCCCTGAAAGCGGCAGTGAGTCACATTTCACACAAACTCCCCTGCAGTTTTCGAAATATCCCAAATATCCCAATTTTGAGGCCTGATCCATATTTTGGAGCAAAATTCTGGCTCTCTGCACGTATTCGCAGTTTGAAATTACGACTTTATATACCCAACATATGCCAAGTACTGAAAGTGGCGTTTGGTTACATTTGTCCCAAACCTCCCTGCAGTTTCAAAATATCCCAAACATCCCAATTTCGAGGCCTGAGCCATATTTTGGAGCCAAATTCAAGCACTCTGCACGTATTCGCAGTTTGAAATTAGGACTTTTTATACCCAACATATGCAAAGTTCTGAAAGCGGCTTCTGGTCAAATTTGTCCCAAACCCCCCTGCAGTTTTCAAAATATCCCAAATATCCCAATTTCGAGACCTGAGCCATATTTTGGGCCAAACTCTGGCTCTCTGCACGTATTCGCAGTTTGAAATTACGAATTTTTTATACCCAATATATGCCAAGTACTGAAAGCGGCGTTTGGTAACATTTGTCCCAAACCCCCCTGCAGTTTTCAAAATATCCCAAACATCCCAATTTCGAGGCCTGAGCCATATTTTGGAGCCAAATTCTGGCTCTATGCACGTATTCGCGGTTTGAAATTACGACATTTTATACCCAACATATGCCAAGTCTTGAAAGCGGCAGAGAGTCACATTTCGCACAAACTCCCCTGCAGTTTTCGAAATATCCCAAATATCCCAATTTCGAGGACTGAGCCATATTTTGGAGCCAAATGCTGGCTCTCTGCACGTATTCGCTGTTTGAAATTACGACTTTTTTATGCCCAACATATGCCAAGTACTAAACGCGGCGTTTGGTCACATTTGTCCCCCCCCCCCTGTGGTTTTCAAAATATCCCAAACATCCCTATTTCGAGGCCTGAGCCAAATTTTGGAGCCAAATTCTGGCTCTATGCACGTATTCGTGGTTTGATATTACGATTTTTATACCCAACATATGCCAAGTACTGAAAGCGGCAGTGAGTCACATTTTGCACAAACTCCCCTGCAGTTTTCGAAATATCCCAAATATCCTAATTTCGAGGCCTGAGCTATATTTTGGAGCCAAATTCTGGCTCTCTGCACGTATTCGCAGTTTGAAACTACAACTTTTTTATACCCAACATATGCCAAGTACTGAAAGCGGCGTTTGGTTACATTTGTCCCAAACCTCCCTGCAGTTTTCAAAATATCCCAAACATCACAATATCGAGGCCTCAGCCATATTTTGGAGCCAAATTCTGGCTCTCTGCACGTATTCGCAGTTTGATATTACGATTTTTATACCCAACATATGCCAAGCCCTGAAAGCGGCAGTGAGTCACATTTCGTACAAACTCCACTGCATTTTTCGAAATATACTAAATATCCCTATTTTGAGGCCTGAGCCATATTTTGGAGCCAAATTCTGGCTCTCTGCACGTATACACAGTTTGAAATTACGAATTTTTTATACCCAACATATGCCAAGTACTGAAAGTGGCGTTTGGTCACATTTGTCCCAAACCTCCCTGCAGTTTTCAAAATATCCCAAACATCCCAATTTCGAGGCATGAGCCATATTTTGGAGCCAAATTCTGGCTCTATGCACGTATTCGCAGTTTGATATTACGATTTTTATACCCAACATATGCCAAGTACTGAAAGCGGCAGTGAGTCACATTTTGCACAAACTCCCCTGCAGTTTTCGAAATATCCCAAATATCCTAATTTCGAGGCCTGTGCTATATTTTGGAGCCAAATTCTGGCTCTCTGCACGTATTCGCAGTTTGAAACTACAACTTTTTTATACCCAACATATGCCAAGTACTGAAAGCGGCGTTTGGTTACATTTGTCCCAAACCTCCCTGCAGTTTTCAAAATATCCCAAACATCACAATATCGAGGCCTCAGCCATATTTTGGAGCCAAATTCTGGCTCTCTGCACGTATTCGCAGTTTGATATTACGATTTTTATACCCAACATATGCCAAGTACTGAAAGCGGCAGTGAGTCACATTTTGCACAAACTCCCCTGCAATTTTCGAAATATCATAAATATCCCAATTTTGAGGCCTGAGCCATATTTTTGAGCCAAATTCTGGCTCTCTGCACGTATTCGCAAACTCCCCAGGAGTTTTCGAAATATCCCAAACATCCCAATTTCGAGGCCTGAGCCATATTTTGGAGCCAAATTCTGGCTCTATGCACGTATTCGAGGCTTGAAATTACGATATTTTATACCCAACATATGCCAAGTCCTGAAACCGGCAGTGAGTCACATTTCGCACAAACTCCCCTGCAGTTTTCGAAATATCCCAAATATCCAAATTTCGAGGCCTGAGCCATATTTTGGAGCCAAATTCTGGCTCTATGCACGTATTCGCAGATTGAAATTACGACTTTTTATACCCAACATATGTCAATTCCTGAAAGCGGCAGTAAGTCACATTTTGCACAAACTTCCTTCCAGTTTTCGAAATATCCCAAATATCCCAATTTCGAGGCCTGAGCAATATTTTCGAGCCAAATTCTGGCTCTCTGCACGTATTCGCAGTTTGAAATTACGACTTTTTATACCCAACATATGCCAAGTACTGAAAGCAGCAGTGAGTCACATTTTGCACAAACTCCCCTGCAGTTTTCAAAATATCCCAAACATCCCACTTTCGAGGCCTGAGCCATATTTTGGAGCCAAATTCAAGCTCTCTGCACGTATTCGCAGTTTGAAATTACAACTTTTTATACGCAACATATGCCAAGTTCTGAAAGCGGCGTTTCGTCTCTTTGGTCCCAAACCCCCCTGCAGTTTTCAAAATATCCCAAACATCCCAATTTCGAGGACAGAGCAATATTTTTCAGCCAAATTCTGGCTCTATGCACGTATTCGCAGTTTGAAATTACGACTTTTTATACCCAACATATGCCAAGTACTGAAAGCGGCAGTGAGTCACATTTTGCACAAACTCCCCTGCAATTTTCGAAATATCATAAATATCCCAATTTTGAGGCCTGAGCCATATTTTTGAGCCAAATTCTGGCTCTCTGCACGTATTCGCAAACTCCCCAGGAGTTTTCGAAATATCCCAAACATCCCAATTTCGAGGCCTGAGCCATATTTTGGAGCCAAATTCTGGCTCTATGCACGTATTCGAGGTTTGAAATTACGATATTTTATACCCAACATATGCCAAGCCCTGAAAGCGGCAGTGAGTCACATTTCGCACAAACTCCACTGCATTTTTCGAAATATACTAAATATCCCTATTTTGAGGCCTGAGCCATATTTTGGAGCCAAATTCTGGCTCTCTGCACGTATACACAGTTTGAAATTAAGACTTTTTATACCCAACATATGCCAAGTACTGAAAGTGGCGTTTGGTCACATTTGTCCCAAACCTCCCTGCAGTTTTCAAAATATCCCAAACATCCCAATTTCGAGGCATGAGCCATATTTTGGAGCCAAATTCTGGCTCTATGCACGTATTCGCAGTTTGATATTACGATTTTTGTACCCAACATATGCCAAGTACTGAAAGCGGCAGTGAGTCACATTTTGCACAAACTCCCCTGCAGTTTTCGAAATATCCCAAATATCCTAATTTCGAGGCCTGAACTATATTTTGGAGCCAAATTCTGGCTCTCTGCACGTATTC
Organism: Procambarus clarkii; assembly: GCF_040958095.1. NCBI lineage: Eukaryota > Metazoa > Arthropoda > Malacostraca > Decapoda > Cambaridae > Procambarus > Procambarus clarkii. Next base: position 91,817 of record NW_027189731.1, read on the forward strand.
GCAGTTTGAAATTATGAATTTATATACCCAACATATGCCAAGTACTGAAAGCGGCGTTTCGTCACTTTTGTCCCAAACCTCCCTGCAGTTTTCAGAATATCCCAAACATCCCAATTTCAAGGCCTGAGCCATATTTTGGAGTCAAATTCTGGCTCTATGCACGTATTCGCAGATTAAAATTACGACTTTTTATACCCAACATATGCCAAGTCCTGAAAGCGGCAGTGAGTCACATCTCCCACAAACTCCCCTGCAGTTTTCGAAATATCCCAAATATCCCAATTTCGAGGCCTGAACCATAATTTGGAGCCAAATTCTGGGTCTCTGCACGTATTAGCAGTTTTTAATTGCAAATTTTATACTCAACATATGCCAAGTACTGAAAGCGGCATTTGGTCACATTTGTCCCAAACCTCCCTGCAGTTTTCAAAATATCCCAAACATGCTAATTTCGAGGCCTGAGAAATATTTTGAAGCCAAATTCTGGCTCTCTGCACGTATTCGCAGTTTGAAATTACGACTTTTTATACCCAACATATTCCAGGTACTGAAAGCAGCAGCGAGTCACATTTTGCACAAACTCCCCTGCAGTTTTCAAAATATCCCCAATATCCCAATTTCGAGGCCTGAGTCTTATTTTGGAACCAAATTTTCGCTCTCTGCAAGTATTCGAAGTTTGATATTACGATTTTTATACCCAACATATGCCAAGTACTGAAAGCGGCAGTGAGTCACATTTAGCACAAACTATCCTGCAGTTTTCAAAATATCCCAAACATCCCAACTTCGAGGCCTAAACCATATTTTGGAGCCAAATTCTGGCTCTCTGCACGTATTCGCAGTTTGAAATTACGACTTTTTTTATGCCCAACATATGCCAAGTACTGAACGCGGCGTTTGGTCACATTTGTCCCAAACCCCCCGAGCAGTTTTCAAAATATCCCAAACATCCCAATTTCGAGGCCTGAGCCATATTTTGGAGCCAAATTCTGGCTCTATGCACGTATTCGCAGATTGATATTACGAATTTTTATACCCAACATATGCCAAGTCCTGAAAGCGGCAGTGAGTCACATTTTGCACAAACTCCCCTGCAGTTTTCAAAATATCCCAAATATCCCAATTTCGAGGCCTGAGCCATATTTTCGAGCCAAATTCTGGCTTTCTGCACGTACTCGCAGTTTGAAATTACGACTTTTTTATACCCAACATATGCCAAGTACTGAAAGTGGCAGTGACTCACATTTTGCTAAACTCCCCTGCATTTTTCAAAATATCCTAAACATCTCAATTTCGAGCCCTGAGCCATATTTTGGAGCCAAATTCTGGCTCTCAGCTCGTATTCGCAGTTTGAAATTGTGACTTTTTATACCCAACAAATGCCAAGTACTGAAAGCGGTGTTTGGACACATTTGTCCTAAACCTCCCTGCAACTTTCAAAATATCCTAAACATGCTAATTTCGAGGCCTGACCCATAGTTTGGAGCAAAATTCTGGCTCTCTGCACGTATTCGCAGTTTGAAATTACGACTTTATATACCCAACATATGCCAAGTCCTGAAAGCGGCAGTGAGTCACATTTTGCACAAACTCCCCTGCAGTTTTCGAAATATCCCAAATATTCCAATTTCGAGGCCTTAGTCATATTTTGGAGCCTAATTCTGGCTCTCTGCACATATTCGCAGTTTGAAATTGCGACTTGTTTATGCCCAACATATGCCAAGTACTAAAAGCGGCGTTTGGTCACATCTGTCCCAATCCCCCCTGCAGTTTTCAAAATATCCCAAACATCTCAATTTCAAGGCCTGAGCCATATTTTCGAGCAAAATGCTGGCTCTCTGCACGTATTCGCAGATTGAATTTATGACTTTTTATACCCAACATATGCCAAGTCCTTAAAGTGGGAGTGAGTCACATTTTGCACAAACTCCCCTGCAGTTTTCGAAATATCCCAAATATCCCAATTTCGAGGCCTGAGCCATATTTTGGAGCCTAATTCTGGCTCTCTGCACATATTCGCAGTTTGAAATTACGAATTTTTATACCCAACATATGCCAAGTACTGAAAGAGGCAGTGAGTCACATTTTGCAGAAACTCCCCTTGCAGTTTTCAAAATATCCCAAACATCCCAATTTCGAGGCCTGAGCCATATTTTGGAGTCAAATTCTGGCTCTCTGCACGTATTCGCAGTTTGAAATTTCTACTTTTTATACCCAACATAAGCCAAGTACTGAAAGAGGCAGAGAGTCACATTTTGCAGAAACTCCCCTGCAGTTTTCAAAATATCCCAAATATTCCTATTTCGAGGCCTGAGCTATATTTTGGAGCCAAACTCTGGCTCTCAGCACGTATTCGCAGTTTGAAATTACGAATTTTTATACACAACATATGCCAAGTACTGAAAGCGGCGTTTGGTCATATTTGTCCCAAACCCCCCCGCAGTTTTCAAAATATCCCAAACATCCTAATTTCGAGGCCTGAGCAATATTTTGGAGCAAAATTCTGGCTCTCAGCACGTATTCGCAGTTTGAAATTACGACATTTTATACCCAACATATGCCGAGTCCTGAAAGCGGCAGTGAGTCACATTTCGAACAAACTCCCCTGCAGTTTTCGAAATATCCTAAATATCCCAATTTCGAGGCCTGAGCCATATTTTGGAGCCAAATTCTGGCTCTCTGGACATACTCGCAGTTTAAAATTACGACTTTTTATACCCACCATATGCCAATGCGTTTGGTCACATTTGTCTCAATCCCCCCTGCAATTTTCAAAATATCCCAAACATCCCAATTTCGAGGCCTGAGCCATATTTTGGAGCCAAATTCTGGCTCTCTGCACGTATTCGCAGTTTGAAATTACGACTTTTTTATACCTTACATATGCCAAGTACTGAAAGCGGCGTTTGGTCACATTTGTCCCAAACCCCCCGAGCAGTTTTCAAAATATCCCAAACATCCCAATTTCGAGGCCTGAGCCATATTTTGGAGCCAAATTCTGGCTCTATGCACGTATTCGCAGATTGATATTACGAATTTTTATACCCAACATATGCCAAGTCCTGAAAGCGGCAGTGAGTCACATTTTGCACAAACTCCCCTGCAGTTTTCGAAATATCCAAAATATCCCAATTTCGAGGCCTGAGCCATATTTTGGAGCCAAATTCTGGCTCTCTGCACGTAATCGCATTTTGAAATTAGGACTTTTTTAAACCCAACATATGCCAATGCGTTTGGTCACATTTATCTCAATCCCCCCTGCAGTTTTCAAAATATCCCAAACATCCCAATTTCGAGGCCTGAGCCATATTTTGGAGCCAAATTCTGGCTCTCTCCACGTATTCGCAGTTTGAAATTATGGCTTTATATACCCAACATATGCCAAGTACTGCAAGCGGCGTTTGGTCACATTTGTCCCAAACCTCCCTGCAGTTTTCTAAATATCTCAAACATCCCAATATCGAGGCCTGAGTCATATTTTGGAGCACACGTCTGGCTCTCTGCACGTATTCGCAGTTTGAAATTACGACTTTTTATACCCAACATATGCCAAGTACTAAAAGTGGCAGTGAGTCACATTTTGCGCAAACTCCCCTGCAGTTTTCAAAATATCCCAAACATCCCAATTTCGAGGCCTGAGCCATATTTTGTAGCCAAATTTTGGCTCTCTGCACGTATTCGCAGTTTGCAATTACGACTTTTTATACCCAACATATGCCAAGTACTAAAAGCGGCGTTTGGTCACATCTGTCCCAATCCCCCCTGCAGATTTCAAAATATCCCAAACATCTCAATTTCAAGGCCTGAGCCATATTTTGGAGCCAAATTCTGGCTCTCTGCACGTATTCGCAGTTTGAAATTACGACTTTTTATACCCAACTTATGCCAAGTACTGAAAGCGGCGTTTGCTCACATTTGTCCCAAAGCTCCCTGCAGTTTTCAAAATATCCCAAACATGCTAATTTTAAGGCCTGAGCCATATTTTGGAGCCAAATGCTGGCTCTCTGCACGTATTCGCAGTTTGAAATTACGGTTTTATATACCCAACATATGGAAAGTACTGAAAGCGACGTTTGGTCATATTTGTCCCAAACCTCCCTGCAGTTTTCAAAATATCCCAAACATCCCAATTTCGATGCCTGAGCCATATTTTGGAGCCAAATTCTGGCTCTATGCACGTATTCGCATTTTGAAATTACGACTTTTTATACCCAACATATGCCAATGCGTTTGGTTACATTTGTCTCAATCCCCCCTGCAGTTTTCAAAATATCCCAAACATCCCAATTTCGAGGCCTGAGCCATTCTTTGGAGCCAAATTCAGGCTCTCTGCACGTATTCGCAGTTTGAAATTACGACTTTTTATACCCAACATATGCCAAGTACTGAAAGCGGCGTTTGGTCACATTTGTCCCAAACTTCCCTGCAGTTTTCAAAATATCCCAAAAATCCCAATATCAAGGACTGAGCCATATTTTGGAGCCAAATTCTGGCTCTATGCACGTATTCGCAGTTTGAAATTAAGACTTTTTATACCCAACATATACCAAGTCCTGAGAGTGGCAGTGAGTCACATTTTGCACAAACTTCCCTGCTGTTTTCGAAATATCCCAAATATCCCAATTTCGAGGCCTGAGCCATATTTTGGAGCCAAATTCTGGCTTTCTGCACGTATTCGCAGTTTGAAATTGCGACTTTTTTATACCCAACATATGGCAAGTACTGAAAGCGGCGTTTGGTAACATTTGGAGCAATCCCCCCTGCAGTTTTCAAAATATCCCAAACATCCCAATTTTAAGGCCTGATTCACATTTTGGAGTCAAATTCTGGCTCTCTGCACGTATTCGCAGTTTGAAATTACGATTTTTTATACCCAATATATGCCAAGTAATGAAAGCGGTAGTGAGTCACATTTTGCACAAACCCCCCTGCAGTTTTCAAAATATCCCAAATATCCCAATTTCGAGGCCTGAGCCATATTTTGGAGCAAAATTCTGGCTCTCTGCACGTGTTCGCGGTTTGAAATTTCGATTTTCATACCCAACATATGCCAAGTACTGAAAGTGGTAGTTAGTCACATTTTGCACAAACTCCCCTGCAGTTTTCAAAATATCCCAAACATCCAAATTTCGAGGCCTGAGCCATATTTTGTAGCCAAATTCTGGCCCTCTGCACGTATTCGCAGTTTGAAATTATGACTATTTATACCCAACTTATGCCAAGTTCTGAAAGCAGCGTTTGGTCATATTTGTCCCAAACCCCCCTGCAGTTTTCAAAATATCCCAAATATCCCAATTTCGAGGCCCGAGCCATATTTTGGAGCCAAATTCTGGCTTTCTGCACGTACTCGCAGTTTGAAATTACGACTTTTTTATACCCAACATATGCCAAGTACTGAAAGTGGCAGTGACTCATTTTGCTAAACTCCCCTGCATTTTTCAAAATATCCTAAACATCTCAATTTCGAGCCCTGAGCCATATTTTGGAGCCAAATTCTGGCTCTCAGCACGTATTCGCAGTTTGAAATTATGACTTTTTATACCCAACAAATGCCAAGTACTGAAAGCGGTGTTTGGACACATTTGTCCCAAACCTGCCTGCGACTTTCAAAATATCCTAAACATGCTAATTTCGAGGCCTGACCCATAGTTTGGAGCAAAATTCTGGCTCTCTGCACGTATTCGCAGTTTGAAATTACGGTTTTATATACCCAACATATGGAAAGTACTGAAAGCGACGTTTGGTCATATTTGTCCCAAACCTCCCTGCAGTTTTCAAAATATCCCAAACATCCCAATTTCGATGCCTGAGCCATATTTTGGAGCCAAATTCTGGCTCTATGCACGTATTCGCATTTTGAAATTACGACTTTTTATACCCAACATATGCCAATGCGTTTGGTTACATTTGTCTCAATCCCCCCTGCAGTTTTCAAAATATCCCAAACATCCCAATTTCGAGGCCTGAGCCATTCTTTGGAGCCAAATTCAGGCTCTCTGCACGTATTCGCAGTTTGAAATTACGACTTTTTATACCCAACATATGCCAAGTACTGAAAGCGGCGTTTGGTCACATTTGTCCCAAACTTCCCTGCAGTTTTCAAAATATCCCAAAAATCCCAATATCAAGGACTGAGCCATATTTTGGAGCCAAATTCTGGCTCTATGCACGTATTCGCAGTTTGAAATTAAGACTTTTTATACCCAACATATACCAAGTCCTGAGAGTGGCAGTGAGTCACATTTTGCACAAACTTCCCTGCTGTTTTCGAAATATCCCAAATATCCCAATTTCGAGGCCTGAGCCATATTTTGGAGCCAAATTCTGGCTTTCTGCACGTATTCGCAGTTTGAAATTGCGACTTTTTTATACCCAACATATGGCAAGTACTGAAAGCGGCGTTTGGTAACATTTGGAGCAATCCCCCCTGCAGTTTTCAAAATATCCCAAACATCCCAATTTTAAGGCCTGATTCACATTTTGGAGTCAAATTCTGGCTCTCTGCACGTATTCGCAGTTTGAAATTACGATTTTTTATACCCAATATATGCCAAGTAATGAAAGCGGTAGTGAGTCACATTTTGCACAAACCCCCCTGCAGTTTTCAAAATATCCCAAATATCCCAATTTCGAGGCCTGAGCCATATTTTGGAGCAAAATTCTGGCTCTCTGCACGTGTTCGCGGTTTGAAATTTCGATTTTCATACCCAACATATGCCAAGTACTGAAAGTGGTAGTTAGTCACATTTTGCACAAACTCCCCTGCAGTTTTCAAAATATCCCAAACATCCAAATTTCGAGGCCTGAGCCATATTTTGTAGCCAAATTCTGGCCCTCTGCACGTATTCGCAGTTTGAAATTATGACTTTTTATACCCAACTTATGCCAAGTTCTGAAAGCAGCGTTTGGTCATATTTGTCCCAAACCCCCCTGCAGTTTTCAAAATATCCCAAATATCCCAATTTCGAGGCCCGAGCCATATTTTGGAGCCAAATTCTGGCTTTCTGCACGTACTCGCAGTTTGAAATTACGACTTTTTTATACCCAACATATGCCAAGTACTGAAAGTGGCAGTGACTCATTTTGCTAAACTCCCCTGCATTTTTCAAAATATCCTAAACATCTCAATTTCGAGCCCTGAGCCATATTTTGGAGCCAAATTCTGGCTCTCAGCACGTATTCGCAGTTTGAAATTATGACTTTTTATACCCAACAAATGCCAAGTACTGAAAGCGGTGTTTGGACACATTTGTCCCAAACCTGCCTGCGACTTTCAAAATATCCTAAACATGCTAATTTCGAGGCCTGACCCATAGTTTGGAGCAAAATTCTGGCTCTCTGCACGTATTCGCAGTTTGAAATTACGACTTTATATACCCAACATATGCCAAGTACTGAAAGCGGCGTTTGGTCACATTTGTCCGAAACCTCCCTGCAGTTTTCAAAATAATACAAACATCCCAATTTCGAGGCCTGAGCCAGAATTTTGGAGCCAAATTCTGGCTCTATGCACGAATTCGAAGATTGAAATTACGACTTTTTATACCCAACATATGCCAAGTCCTGAAAGCGGCAGAGAGTCACATTTTGCACAAACTCCCCTGCAGTTTTCGAAATATCCCAAATATCCCAATTTCGAGGCCTGAGCCATATTTTGGAGCAAAATGCTGGCTCTCTGCACGTATTCACAGTTTGAAATTGCGACTTGTTTATGCCCAACATATGCCAAGTACTAAAAGCGGCGTTTGGTCACATCTGTCCCAATCCCCCCTGCAGTTTTCAAAATATCCCAAATATCCCAATTTCGAGGCCTGAGCCATATTTTGGAGCAAAATGCTGGCTCTCTGCACGTATTCGCAGATTGAATTTATGACTTTTTATACCCAACATATGCCGAGTCCTGAAAGCGGCAGTGAGTCACATTTCGAACAAACTCCCCTGCAGTTTTCAAAATATCCCAAACATCCCAATTTCGAGGCCTCAGCAATATTTTGGAGCCAAATTCTGGCTCTATGCACGTATTCGCGGTTTGAAATTACGACATTTTATACAGAACATATGCCGAGTCCTGAAAGCGGCAGTGAGTCACATTTCGAACAAACTCCCCTGCAGTATTCGAAATATCCTAAATATCCCAATTTCGAGGCCTGAGCCATATTTTGGAGCCAAATTCTGGCTCTCTGCACGTATTCGCAGTTTGAAATTTCAACTTTTTTATACCCAACATATGCCAAGTACTGATCTGCGGCGTTTGGTCACATTTGTCCCAAACCCCCCCTGCAGTTTTCAAAATATCCCAAACATCCCAATTTCGAGGCCTGAGCTATATTTTTGAGCAAAATTATGGCTCACTGCACGTATTCGCAGTTTGAAATTATGACTTTTTATACCCAACTTATGCCAAGTCCTGAAAGCGGCAGTGAGTCACATTTTGCACAAACTCCCCTGCAGTTTTCGAAAAATCCCAAATATCCCAATTTCGAGGCCTGAGCCATATTTTATAGACAATTTCTGGCTCTCTGCACGTATTCGCAGTTTGAAATATCGACTATTTTATACCCAACATATGCCAAGTACTGAAAGCGGCGTTTGGTCACATTTGTCCCAAACCCCCCTGCAGTTTTCAAAATATCCCAAACATCCCAGTTTCAAGGACTGAGCCATATTTTGGAGCCAAATTTTGGCTCTCTGCACGTATTCGCAGTTTGAAATTACGACTTTTTTATACCCAACATATGCCAAGTACTGAATGCGGCGTTTGGTCACATTTGTCCCAAACCCCCCTTCAGTTTTTGAAATATCCTAAATATCCCAATATCGAGGCCTGAGCCGTATTTTGGAGCCAAATTCTGGCTCTCTGCACATATTCGCAGTTTAAAATTGCGACTTTTTTATACCCAACATATGACAAGTCTTGAAAACGGCGTTTGGTCACATTTAGCCCAATCCCCCCTTCAGTTTTCCAAATATCCCAAACATCCCAATTTTATGGCCTGATTCACATTTTGGAGCCAAATTCTGGCTCTCTGCACGTATTCGCACTTTGAAATTACGACTTTTTATACCCAACATTTGCCAAGTTCTGAAAGCGGCGTTTCGTCATATTTGTCCCAAACCCACCCGCAGTTTTTAAAATATCCCAAACATCCCAATTTCGAGGCCTGAGCCATATTTTAGAGCCAAATTCTGGCTCTATGCATGTATTCGCAGTTTGAAATTACTACTTTTTATACCCAACATATGCCAAGTACTGAAAGCGGCGTTTGGTCACATTTGTCCCAAACCTCCCTGCAGTTTTCAAAATATCCCAAATATCCCAATTTCGAGGCCTGAGCTATATTTTATAGACAAATTCTGGCTCTCTGCACGTATTCGCATTTCGATATTACGACTTTTTATACCCAACATATGCCAAGTACTGAAAGCGGCAGTGAGTCACATTTTGCACAAACTCCCCTGCAGTCTTCGAAATATCCAAAATATCCCAATTTCGAGGCCTGAGCCATATTTTGGAGCAAAATTCTGGCTCTCTGCACTTATTCGCAGTTTGAAATTCCGACTTTTTATACCCAACATATGCCAAGTACTGAAAGCGGCGTTTGGTCACATTTGTCCCAAACTTCCTTGCAGTTTTCAAAATATCTCAAATATCTCAATTTCGAGGCCTGAGCCATATTTTGGAGCCAAATTTTGGCTCTCTGCACGTGTTCGCAGTTTGATATTACGACTTTTTATACCCAACATATGCCAAGTACTGGACTAGGCAGTGAGTCACATTTTGCACAAACTCCCCTGCAGTTTTCAAAATATTGCAAACATCCCAATTTGGGACAAATATGACCAAACGCCGCTTTCAATACTTGGCATATGTTGGGTATAAAAAAGTCGCAATTTCAAACTTCGAATACGTGCAGAGAGCCAGAATTTGGCTCCAAAATATGGCTCAGGCCTCGAAATTGGGATGTTTGGGTTATTTTGAAAACTGCAGGGAGGTTTGGTACAAATGTGACCAAACGCCGCTTTCAGTACTTCGCATATGTTGGGTATAAAAAAGTCGTAATTTCAAACTGCGAATACGTGCAGAGAGCCAGAATTTGGCTCCAAAATATGGCTCACGCCTCGAAATTGGGATATTTTGGATATTTTGAAAACTGCAGGGAGGTTTGGGACAAATGTGACCAAACGCCGCTTTCAGTACTTCCCATATGTTGGGTATAAAAAAGTCGTAATATCAAACTGCAAATACGTGCAGAGAGCCAGAATTTGGCTCCAAAATATGGCTCAGGCCTCGAAATTGGGATATTTGGAATATTTTGAAAACTGCAGGGGAGTTTGTGCAAAATGTGACTCACTGCCGCTTTCAGTACTTGGCATATGTTGGGTATAAAAAGAAACTTAAAATTTGGTAACTAGAAAAAGAGTAGTGCTCAGAACACTACCCTGGGGTACACCCTCATACTGCCTAAAAGAGGCAGAGAGAGTGGAACCAAGCTGCACACGAAAGGAACGACGAGAGAGGAAACTCTGGAGGAAGAGAGGGGGATTCCCACATAGGCCAAAAGATTGAAGTTGAGACAGAATATGATAACGCCAGGTAATGTCTAAGTCT